>NW_028295252.1:0-249000 GCF_964341445.2 Mesoplodon mirus
AGGTTGCCAATTTGGCAGAGGATGAAAGGGAAGAGCGAGAACCAATGAGAGAGTAGCTGTTAGGCATTTGGCCGGGCATATGTCACTCTAATTTCCCGGCAGGAAGAAGAATTAACCAAAGTCTCAGCCACCAACCGGGAACCAGTATAGGTCCTGAACCAAAATATTGGCCATGCGTTCAGCTCACAAAAAACGAGTTTAAAAATGGGGCTCAAGGGCACAGCAATTCACAACCTGGCAGAGTAATAAAGGATAACTGTCATCCAAAAATCTGTTGAGGGAAGCCAACGAGGCGGACTTGAAAGCGAGGCAGAATAGCAGGAAACAGATTTCAAGAGGTACGTTGGAATCACGTGTAAAGCACAGGAAGAGGTGCACAACTTCGACAATGATGCACTTGGCCACAAAGGGCGTATGCATTTTCTCCTGAATATATGCAGGAGAAAACGCATACGCCCTTTTTGGCCAAGAAAGCAAGCGGGCAATGCAAATCTGCACTACAAAGAAGTATCCCTTCCCACCGGTCAAAAGGGACATCCACAAAATGTGTAAATATCAGAAAGGCAAGACAGGCCCTGGAGAACAGGGAGCCTTGTTATGCTGATGGGCGGGATGTAAATTGTCAACTACCTCTATGGAGGAGTGCATTGTGTTCCATAAAACAAGTAAACAACAGAGCTACAGAGCCAAGGGCACTTCCATTCTAGGGAATATACCTTGGGAAAACTGAAAATCAATAAGACAGAGCCACCCTCAAATTTAGGGCTGTACTGCTTACGAGAACCTCAACTTGGGTACACCTTAAATATCACAGGAAATATAAAAATGGTTCAAAAAATTGTTGTACTTTCGTACGATGGAATATCCGTCAGCCATGAAATCAATGTCATAAGACCAGTAGCAGCAAAATGAGTGGATTCAGATTCGATGATTCTAAGTGAAATAAGTCACACAGATAAAGAAGCTTATCATAAGATATCAGTTACGAAGTTTCTGTAAACATGGCTACACATGAACTGTGTTAGGAAAGAGAACAGAGTTTCACATTTAGAAAACACTCTTATGCCTGCTTAAGGGGGAAGGAGAGGTGGGGTGATGCATAAAACCAGAGTTTGATATAAGCACAGGTACCGTTCCTAAAACCAACTATGGTATATACAAGACCTACCTATACCTTCCTCAGTGAAAGGGACTCAAAACCCCATATTTCCCACAGAGGTATATATCTGAGTAGTAAGAATCTTAAAACCTATGTATTGATATGTCTCCGTAAGGGAATCAAGTGTGTCTAGACTGGCATAAACATGGCAGTGAGAATCACCTCAAACCCACTATAAAAAGGAATTTCAAAAACAAAACAAAAAAACAGGGAAATTCCTTACAATTCCTTCAGGGTCTCTGATGAAACCTGAAATGACCCTATCTAAAACGACAGCTGGATATGGCATAAGTCTGGACACATGGGACTGAGAGGATTGGTGAGATTGGGTGAGCAAATGCAGACCCTTTAAAGCAATAATGTATGGCACCCGTTCCATGGGTCCCAACTCTCCAGGTTGAAGGGAATATTACTACAGCTATAACATGTATGGGAAACCTAGAGAATGGGCACACTGTGAATATGAAAGGTTTCTAAAACTCAAAGAATAGTCCCTCTCCTGGTGCTCCAGTTTGACTTTCCAACTGCTTTACTATCAATCTCCCAACTTGGAGAGACAGCACCTTTAACCTCCTGGTTTGCACAGGTTGCCAATTTGGCAAAGGATGAAAGGGAAGAGGGAGAACCAATGAGAGAGTAGCTGTTAGGCATTTGGACGGGCACATGTCACTCTTATTTCCTGGGAGGAAAAATAATTAACCAAAGTCTCAGCCACCCACCGGGAATCACTATAGGTCCTGAACCAAAATATTGGACTTGCGTTCAGCTCACAAAAAACGAGTTAAATAATGGAGCTATGGGGCAGAACATTTCACAAACTGGCAGAGTAATAAAGGCCAACTACCATCCAAAAATCTGTTGAGGGAAGGCAACGAGTCGGACTTGTACGTGAGGGAGAATAGCAGGAAACAGATTTCAAGAGGTACGTTGGAATCGCCTTTAAAGCACAGGAAGAGGGGCACAACTTCGACAATGATGCACTTGGCCAAAAAGGGCGTATGCGTTATCTCTTGTGTATATTCAGGAGAAAACTCATACGCCCTTTTTGGCCAAGCAAGCAAGCGGGCAATGCAAATCTGCACTACAAGGAAGTATCACTTCCCACCGGTCCAAATGGACATCCACAAAAAGGGTAAAAACCAGAAATTCAAGACATGCCCTGCAGAACAGGGAGCCTTGTTATGCTGATGGGCGGGATGCAAACTGCCAACTTCCTCTCTGAAGGAGTTCATTGTGTTCCCTAAAACAGGTAAACAACAGAGCTACAGAGCCAAGGACACTTCCAGTCTAGGGAATATACCTTGGGAAAACTGAAAAGCAATAAGACAGAGACACCCCAAAATTTAGGGCTGCACTGCTTACAAGAACCTCAACTTGGGTACACCTTAAATATCCCAGGAAATATAAAAATGGTTCAAAAAATTGTGGTAATTACGTACGATGGAATATCCCTCAGCCATGAAATCAAACTCATAAGACCAGTAGCAGCAAAATGAGTGGATTCAGGTACGATGATTCTAAGTGAAATAAGTCACACTGAAAAAGAAACGTATCATAAGATATCACTTATGAAGATCCTGTAAACATGGCTACACATGAACTGAGTTAGTTAAGAGAACAGAGTCTCACATTTAGAAAACACACTTATGCCTGCTTAAGGGGGAAGGAGAGGTGGGATGATGCATAAAACCAGAGTTTGATATAAGCACAGGTACCTTTCCAAAAACCAACTATGGAATAGACAAGATCTACCTACAACATCCTCAGTGAAAGGGACTCAAAATCCCATATTTCCCGCAGAAGAATATATCTGACTAGTAAGGATCTTAAAACCTATGTATTGATATGTCTCTGTAAGGGAATCAAGTGTGTCTAGACTGGCATAAACATGGCAGCGAGAATCAGCTCAAACCCACTATAAAAAGGAATTTCAAAAACACAACCAAAAAACAGGGAAATTCTTTACAATTCCTTCAGGGTCTGTGTTGAAACCTGGAATGACCCTATCTTCAATGACAGCTGGATGTGGCATAAGGATGGACACATGGGACTGAGAGGATTGGTGAGATTGGGTGAGCAAATGCAGACCCTTTAAAGCAATAATGCATGGCACCCATTCCATGGGTCCCATGTCTCCAGGTTGAAGGGAATATTACTACAGCTATAACATGTACGGGAACCCTAGAGAATGGACACACTGTGAATACGAAAAGTCTCTAAAACTCAAAGAAGAGTGCCTCTCCTGGTGCTCCAGTTTGACTTTCCAAATGCTTTACTATCAAACTCCCAAGTAGCAAAGACAGCACCTTTAACCTCTTGGTGCGCTCAGGTAGCCAATTTGGCAAAGGATGAAAGGGAAGTGGGAGAACTAATGAGAGAGTAGCTGTCATTCATTTGGACGGGCAACTGTCACTCTTATTTCCTGGGAGGAAGAAGAATTTACCAAAGTCTCAGCCACTCACCGGGAACCAGTATAGGTCCTGAACCAAAATATTAGACTTGCGTTCAGCTCACAAAAAACGAGTTAAAAAATGGAGCTATGGGGCAGAGCAATTCACAAACTGGCAGAGTAATAAAGGCCAACTATCATCCAAAAATCTGTTGAGGGAAGGCAGCGTGGCGGACTTGAAAGTGAGGCAGAATAGCAGGAAACAGATTTCAAGAGGTACGTTGGAATCGCCTTTAAAGCACAGGAAGAGGGGCACAACTTCGACAATGATGCACTTGGCCAAAAAAGGCTTATGCATTTTCTCCTCAGTATATTCAGGAGAAAACGCATACACCCTTTTTGGCCAAGCAAGAAAGTGGGCAAAGCAAGTCTGCACTACAAAGAAGTATCACTTCCCACTGGTCAAAAGGGACCTCCACAATATGGGTAAAATTCAGAAAGGCAAGAGAGGCCCTGGAGAACAGGGAGCCTTGTTATGCTGATGGGCGGGATGTAAATTGCCAACTGCCTCTCTGGAAGAGTGCATTGTGTTCCCTAAAACAAGTAAACAACCGAGCTACAGAGCCAAGGGCACTTCCAGTCTAGAGAATATACCTTGGGAAAACTGAAAATCAATAAGACAGAGCCACCCCAAATTTAGGGCTGCACTGCTTACAAGAACCTCAACTTGGGTACAACTTAAATATCCCAGGAAGGATAAAATTGTTTCAAAAAATTGTGGTACTTACGTACGATGGAATATCCCTCAGCCATGAAATCAATGTCATAGGACCAGTTGCAGCAAAATGATTGGATTCAGGTACCATGATTCTAAGTGAAATAAGTCACACTGAAAAAGAAACGTATCATAAGATATCACTTATGATAATCCTGTAAACATGGCTACACATGAACGGAGTTAGGAAAGAGAAGAGAGTCTCACATTTAGAAAACACTCTTATGCCTGCTTAAAGAGGAAGGAGTGGTGGGGTGATGCATAAAACCAGAGTTTGATATAAGCACAGGTACCGTTCCAAAAACCAACTATGGAATAGACAAGACCTACACCTTCCTCAGTGAAAGGGACTCAAAATCCCATATTTCCCGCAGAGGAATGTATCTGACTAGTAAGAAATTTAAAACCTATGTACAGATATGTCTCCTTAAGGCAATCAAGTGTGTCTAGACTTGCATAATCATGGCAGCAAGAATCAGCTCCAACCCACTATAAAACGGAATTTCAAAAACAAAACAAAAAGAAACAGGAAAATTCTTTACAATTCCTTCAGGGTCTCTGTTGAAACTTGGAATGACCCTATCTACAATGACAGCTGGAGTTGGCATAAGGCTGGACACATGGGACTGAGAGGATTGGTGAGATTGGGTGAGCAAAGGCAGACCCTTTAAAGCAATAATGCATGGCACTCATTCCATGGATCGCAACTCTCCAGGTTGAAGGGAATATTACTACAGCTATAACATGTATGGGAAACCTAGAGAATGGACACACTGTGAATACGAAAGGTTTCTAAAACTCAACGAATAGTGACTCTGCTGGTGCTCCAGTCTGACCTTCCAACTGCTTTACTATCAATTTCCCAACTTGGAGAGAAAGCACCTCTAAACTCCTGGTGCGCTCAGGTTGCCAAATTGGCATAGGATGAAAGGGAATAGGGAGAACCAATGAGAGAGTAGCTGTTAGCCATTTGGAAGGGCAACTGTCACTCTTATTTCCTGGGAGGAAGAAGAATTAACCAAAGTCTCAGCCACCCACCGGGGACCAGTATATGTCCTGAACAAAATATTGGACTTGTGTTTAGCTCAGAAAAAACGAGTTAAAAAATGGAGCTATGGGGCAAAGTAATTCACAAACTGGCAGAGTAATAAAGGCCAACTATCATCAAAAAATCTGTTGAGGGAAGGCAACGAGGCGGACTTGAATGTGAGGCACAATAGCAGGAAACAGATTTCAAGAGGTACATTGGAATCGCCTTTAAAGCACAGGAAGAGGGGCACAACTTCGACAATGATGCACTTGGCCAAAAAGGGTATATGCGTTTTGTCCTTAATATATTCAGGAGAAAACGCATACGCCAATTTTGGCCAAGCAAGCAAGTGGGCAATGCAAATCTGCACTACAAAGAAGTATCACTTCCCACCGGTCAAAATGGATATCCACAAAATGTGTAATATTCACAAAGGCAAGACAGGCCCTGGAGAACAGGGAGCCTTGTTATGCTGATGGGCGGGATGTAAATTGCCAACTGCCTCTCTGGAAGAGTGCATTGTGTTCCCTAAAACAAGTAAACAACAGAGCTACAGAGCCAAGGGCACTTCCAGTCTAGAGAATATACCTTGGGAAAACTGAAAATCAATAAGACAGAGCCACCCCAAATTTAGGGCTGTACTGCTTACAAGAACCTCAACTTGGGTACACCTTAAATATCCCAGGAAAGATAAAAATGGTTCAAAAATTTGTGGTACTTACGTAAGACGGAATATCCCTCAGCCATGAAATCAATGTCATAAGACCAGTATCAGCAAAATGAGTGGATTTATGTACGATGATTCTAAGTGAAATAAGTCACACAGAAAAAGAAACTTATCATAAGATATCACTTTTGAAGATCCTGTAAACATGGCTACACATGAACTGAGTTAGGAAAGAGAACAGAGTCTCACATTTAGAAAACTCTCTTATGCCTGCTTAAGGGGGAAGGAGAGGTGGGGTGATGCATAAAACCAGAGATTGATATAAGCACTGGTAGCGTTCCAAAACCAACTATGGAATAGACAAGACCTACCCCTTCCTCAGTGAAAGGGACTCAAAACACCATATTTCCCACAGAGGAATATATCTGACTAGTAAGAATCTTAAAACCTATGTATTGATATGTCTCCATAAAGGAATCAAGTGTGTCTAGACTGGCATAAACATGGTAGCGAGAATCAGCTCAAACCCACTATGAAAAGGAATTTGAAAAACAAAAAAACAGGGAAATTCTTTACAATTCCTTCAGGGTCTCTGATGAAACCTGGAATGACCATATCTACAATGACAGCTGGATGTCGCAAAAGGCTGGACACATGGGACTGAGAGGATTGGTGAGATTGGGTGAGCAAATGCAGACCCTTTAAAGCAATAATGCATGGCACCCATTCCATGGGTCCCATGTCTCCCGGTTAAAGGGAATATTACTACAGCTATAACATGTACGGGAAACTTAGAGAATGGACACACTGTGAATACGAAAGGTCTCTAAAACTCAATGAATAGTCCCTCTCCTGGTGCTCCTGTTTGACTTTCCAACTGCTTTACTATCAATCTTCCAGCTTGGAGAGACAGCAGCTTTAACCTCCTGGTTCGCACAGGTTGCCAATTTTACAGTGGAGGAAAGGGAAGAGGGAGAACCAATGAAAGAGTAGCTGTTAGGCATCTGGACGGGAACATGTCACTCTTATTTCCCGGGAGGAAGAAGAATTAACCAAAGTCTCAGCCACCCACGGGAACCAGTATAGTTCCTGAACCAAAATATTGGACATGCGTTCAGCTAACTAAAAACAAGTTAAATAGTGGAGCTCAGGAGCACAGCAATTCACAAACAGGCAGAGTAATAAACGACAACTATCATCCCAAAATCGGTTGAGGGAAGGCAACGAGGCGGACTTGAAAGCGAGGCAGAATAGCAGGAAACAGATTTCAAAAGGTACGTTGGAATCACCTGTAAAGCACAGGAAGAGGCTCACAACTTCGACAATTATGCACTTGGCCAAAAAGGGCGTATGTGTTTCCTCCTGAATATATTCAGGAGAAAATGCATACGCCCTTTTTGGCCAAGCAAGCAAGCAGGCAATGCAAATGTGCACTACAAAGAAGTATCACTTCCCACCGGTCAAAAGGGATATCCGCAACATGGGTAAAATTCAGAAAGGCAAGACAGGCCCTGGGGAACAGGGAGCCTTGTTATGCTGATGGGCGGGATGTAAATTGCCAACTGCCTCTCTGGAGGGGTGCATTGTGTTCCCTAAAACAAGTAAACAACAGAGCTACAGAGCCAAGGGCACTTCCAGTCCAGGGAATATACCTTGGGAAAACTGAAAATCAATAAGACAGAGCCACCCCAAAATTTAGGGTGGCACTGATTACAAGAACCTCAACTTGGGTACACCTTAATTATCCCAGGAAAGATAAAATTGGTTCAAAAAATTGTGCTACATATGTATGATGGAATATCCCTCAGCCATGAAATCAATATCATAAGACCAGTTGCAGCAAAATGAGTGGATACAGGTACGATGATTCTAAGTGAAATAAGTCACACAGAAAAAGAAACTTATCATAAGATATCACTTATGAAGATCCTGTAAACATGGCTATATATGAACTGATTTAGGAAAGAGAACAGAGTCTCACATTTAGAAAACACTCTTATGCCTGCTTAATGGGGAAGGAGAGGTGGGGTGATGCATAAAACCAGAGTTTGATATAAGCACAGATACCGTTCCAAAAACCAAGTATGGAATAGACAATACCTACACCTATCTCAGTGAAAGGGACTCAAAACCACATATTTCCCTCCGAGGAATATATCTGACTAATAAGAAACTTAAAACCTATGTATTGATATGTCACCTTAAGGGAATCAATTGTGTCTAGCCTGGCATAAACATGGCAGCGAGAATCAGCTCAAACCCACTATAAAAAGGAATTTGAAAAACAACAAAAAAAGGGAAATTCTGTACAATTCCTTCAGGGTTTCTGAATGAAACCTGGAATGACCCTATCTACAATGACAGCTGGATGTGGCATAAGGCTGTACATATGGGACTGAGAGGACTGGTGAGATTGGGTGAGCAAACGCAGACCCTTTAAAGCAATAATGCATGGCACCCATTCCATGGGTCCCATGTCTCCAGTTTGAAGGGAATATTACTAGAGCTATAACATATATGGGAATCCTAGAGAATGGACACACTGTGAATAAGAATGGTCTCTAAAACTCAACAAATAGTCCCTCTACTGGTGCTCCGGTTTGACTTTCCAACTGATTTACTTTTAATCTCCCAGCTTGGAGAGACAGCACCTTTAACCTCCTGGTTCGCAGAGGTTGCCAGTTTGACAGTGGATGAAAGTGAAGAGGGAGAACCAATGATAGAATAGCTGTTAGGCATTTGGACGGGCACATGTCACTCTTATTTCCCGTGAGGAAGAAGAATTAACCAAAGTCTCAGCCACCCACCGGGAACCAGTATAGTTCCTGAACCAAAATATTGGACTTGCGTTCAGCTCAAAAAAAAATAGTTAAATAATGGAGCTCAGGGGCACAACAATTCACAAACTGGCAGAGTAATAAAGGACAACTATCGTCCAAAAATCTGTTGACGGAAGGCAACGAGGTGGACTTGAAAGTGAGGCAGAATAGCAGGAAACAGGTTTCAAGAGGTACGTTGGAATCCCCTATAAAGCACAGGAAGAGGGGCAAAACTTCGACAATGATGCACTTGGCCAAAAAGGGCGTGTGCGTTTTCTCCTGCATATATTCAGGAGAAAACGCATACGCCCTTTTTGGCCAAGCAAGCAAGCGGGCAATGCAAATCTGCACTACAAAGTAGTATCACTTCCCACCGGTTAAAAGGGACATCCACAAAATGGTTAAAAACCAGAAAGGCAAGACAGGCCCTGGAAAACAGGGAGTCTTGTTATGCTAATGGGCGGGATGTAAATTGCCAACTACCTCTCTGGAGGAGTGCATTGTGTTCGCTAATACAAGTCAACAACAGAGCTACAGAGCCAAGGGCACTTCCAGTCTAGGGAATATTCATTGGGAAAACTGAAAATCAATAAGACAAAGCCATCCCAAAATTTAGGGCTGCACTGCATACAAGAACATCAACTTGGGTACACCTTAAGTATCCCAGGAAAGATAAAAATGGTTTAAAAAATTGTGGTACTTACATATGATGGAATATCCTTCAGCCATGAAATCAATGTCATAAGACCAGTAGCAGCAAAATGAGTGGATTCAGGTACGATGATTCTAAGTGAAATAAGTCACACAGTAAAAGAAACTTATCATAAGATATCACTTATGAAGATCCTGTAAACATGGCTACACATGAACAGAGTTAGGAAAGAGAACAGAGCCTCACATTTAGAAAACACTCTTATGCCTGCTTAAGGGGAAGGAGAGGTGTGGTGATGCATAACACCAGAGTTTGATATAAGCACAGGTACTGTTCAAAAAACCAAATAAGGAATAGACAAGACCTACACCTTACTCTGTGAAAGGGACTCAAAACCCCATATTCCCCACAGAGGAATATATGTGACTAGTAAGAACTTTAATACCTATGTATTGATATGTCTCCGTAAGGGAATCAATTGTGTCTAGAATGGCATAAACATGGCAGCGAGAATCAGCTCAAACCCACTATAAAATGAAATTTCAAAAACAAAACAAAAAAACATGGAATTTCTTTACAATTCCTTCAGGGTCTCTGATGATTTCTGGAATGACCATATCTACAACGACATCTGGATGTGGCATAAGGCTGGACACTTGGGACTGAGAGGATTGGTGAGATTTGGTGAGCAAATGTAGACCCTTTAAAGCAGTACTGCATGGCACCCATTCCATCAGTCCCAACTCTCCTGGTTGAAGGTAATATTACTATAGATATAACAAGTAAGGGAAACTTAGAGAATGGACACACTGTGAATACAAAATGTTTCTACAACTCAACAAATAGTCCCTCTCCTGGTGCTCCGGTTTGATTTTCCAACTGCTTTACTATCAATCTGCCAACTTGGAGAGACAGCCCCTTTAACCTCCTGGTCCGCAAAGGTTGCCTATTTGGCAAAGGATGAAAGAAAAGAGGGAGAACCAATGAGAGAGTAGCTGTTAGGCATTTGGACGGGCACATATCACTCTAATTTCCCAGCAGGAAGAAGAATTAACCAAAGTCTCAGCCATCCACCGGGAACCAGTATAGGTCCTGAATCACAATTTTGGACTTGGGTTCAGCTCACAAAAAACGAGTAGAAAAATGGAGATTAGGGGCACAGCAATTCACAAACTGGCAGAGTAATAAAAGACTACTATCGTCCAAAAATCTGTTGAGGGAAGGCAACGAGCGGACTTGAAACGAGGCAGAATAGCAGGAAACAGATTTCAAGAGTTACATTGGAATCGGCTTTAAAGCACAGGAAAAGGGACACAACTTCGACAATGATGCACTTGGCCAAAGAGGGCTTATGCGTTTTCTCTTGAATATATTCAGGAGAAAACGCATACACCCTTTTTGGACAAGCAAGCAAGCGGGCAATGCAAATCTGCACTACAAAGATGTATCACTTCCCACTGGTCAAAAGGGACAACCTCAAAATGTGTAAAAACCAGAAAGGCAAGACAGGCCCTTGAGAACACGGAGCATTTTTATGCTTATGGGCGGGATGTAAATTGCCAACTGCCTCTCTGGAGGAGTGCATTGTGTTCCCTAAAACAAGTAAACAATAGAGCTACAGAGCCAAGGGCACTTCCAGTCTAGGGAATATACCATGGGAAAACTAAAAATCAATAAGACAGAGCCACCCTCAAATCTAGGGCTGCACTGCTTACAAGAACCTCAACTTGGGTACACCTTAAATATCCCAGGAAATATAAAAATGGTTCAAAAAATTGTGGTACTTACTTACGATGGAATATCCTTCAGCAATGAAATCAATGTCATGAGACCAGTAGCAGCAAAATGAGTGGATTCAGGTACGATGATTCTAAGTGAAATAAGTCACACAGAAAAAGAAGTTTATCATAAGATATCACTTATGAAGATCCTGTAAACATGGCTACACATGAACTGAGTTAGGAAAGAGAACAGAGTCTCACATTTAGAAAACACTCTTATGCCTGCTTAAGGGGGAAGGAGAGGTGGGGTGAAGCATAAAACCAGAGTTTGATATAAGCACAGGTACCGTTCCAAAAACCAACTATGGAATAGACAAGACCTACCTATACCTTCCTCAGTGAAAGGGACTCAAAACCCCATATTTCCCGCAGAGGAATATATCTGACTAGTAAGAATCTTAAAACCTATGTATTGATATGTCTCCGTAAGGGAAGCAAGTGTGTCTAGACTTGCATAAACATGGCAGCGAGAATCAGCTCAAAGCCACTATAAAAAGGAATTTCAAAAACAAAACAGAAAAACAGGGAAATTCTTTACAATTCCTTCAGGGTCTCTGATGAAACCTGGAATGACCCTGTCTACAATGACAGCTGGATGTGGCATAAGGCTGGACACTTGGGACTTAGAGGATTGGTGAGATTGGGTGAGCAAATGCAGACCCTTTAAAGCAATAATGCATGGCACGCATTCCATGGGTCCCAACCCTCCAGGTTGAAGGGAATATTACTACAGGTATAACATGTACCGGAAACCTAGAGAATGGACACACTGTGAATACGAAAGGTCTCTAAAACTCAATGGATAGTCCCTCTCCTGGTGTTCCGGTTTCACTTTCCAACTGATTTACTATTAATCTCCCAACTTGGAGAGACAGCCCCTTTAACCTCCTGGTTCTCACAGGTTGCCAATTTGGCAGAGGATGAAAGGGAAGAGCGAGAACCAATGAGAGAGTAGCTGTTAGGCATTTGGCCGGGCATATGTCACTCTAATTTCCCGGCAGGAAGAAGAATTAACCAAAGTCTCAGCCACCAACCGGGAACCAGTATAGGTCCTGAACCAAAATATTGGCCATGCGTTCAGCTCACAAAAAACGAGTTTAAAAATGGGGCTCAAGGGCACAGCAATTCACAACCTGGCAGAGTAATAAAGGATAACTATCATCCAAAAATCTGTTGAGGGAAGCCAACGAGGCGGACTTGAAAGCGAGGCAGAATAGCAGGAAACAGATTTCAAGAGGTACGTTGGAATCACGTGTAAAGCACAGGAAGAGGTGCACAACTTCGACAATGATGCACTTGGCCACAAAGGGCGTATGCATTTTCTCCTGAATATATGCAGGAGAAAACGCATACGCCCTTTTTGGCCAAGAAAGCAAGCGGGCAATGCAAATCTGCACTACAAAGAAGTATCCCTTCCCACCGGTCAAAAGGGACATCCACAAAATGTGTAAATATCAGAAAGGCAAGACAGGCCCTGGAGAACAGGGAGCCTTGTTATGCTGATGGGCGGGATGTAAATTGTCAACTACCTCTATGGAGGAGTGCATTGTGTTCCATAAAACAAGTAAACAACAGAGCTACAGAGCCAAGGGCACTTCCATTCTAGGGAATATACCTTGGGAAAACTGAAAATCAATAAGACAGAGCCACCCTCAAATTTAGGGCTGTACTGCTTACGAGAACCTCAACTTGGGTACACCTTAAATATCCCAGGAAATATAAAAATGGTTCAAAAAATTGTTGTACTTTCGTACGATGGAATATCCGTCAGCCATGAAATCAATGTCATAAGACCAGTAGCAGCAAAATGAGTGGATTCAGGTTCGATGATTCTAAGTGAAATAAGTCACACAGATAAAGAAGCTTATCATAAGATATCAGTTACGAAGTTTCTGTAAACATGGCTACACATGAACTGTGTTAGGAAAGAGAACAGAGTTTCACATTTAGAAAACACTCTTATGCCTGCTTAAGGGGGAAGGAGAGGTGGGGTGATGCATAAAACCAGAGTTTGATATAAGCACAGGTACCGTTCCTAAAACCAACTATGGTATATACAAGACCTACCTATACCTTCCTCAGTGAAAGGGACTCAAAACCCCATATTTCCCACAGAGGTATATATCTGAGTAGTAAGAATCTTAAAACCTATGTATTGATATGTCTCCGTAAGGGAATCAAGTGTGTCTAGACTGGCATAAACATGGCAGTGAGAATCACCTCAAACCCACTATAAAAAGGAATTTCAAAAACAAAACAAAAAAACAGGGAAATTCCTTACAATTCCTTCAGGGTCTCTGATGAAACCTGAAATGACCCTATCTAAAACGACAGCTGGATATGGCATAAGTCTGGACACATGGGACTGAGAGGATTGGTGAGATTGGGTGAGCAAATGCAGACCCTTTAAAGCAATAATGTATGGCACCCGTTCCATGGGTCCCAACTCTCCAGGTTGAAGGGAATATTACTACAGCTATAACATGTATGGGAAACCTAGAGAATGGGCACACTGTGAATATGAAAGGTTTCTAAAACTCAAAGAATAGTCCCTCTCCTGGTGCTCCAGTTTGACTTTCCAACTGCTTTACTATCAATCTCCCAACTTGGAGAGACAGCACCTTTAACCTCCTGGTTTGCACAGGTTGCCAATTTGGCAAAGGATGAAAGGGAAGAGGGAGAACCAATGAGAGAGTAGCTGTTAGGCATTTGGACGGGCACATGTCACTCTTATTTCCTGGGAGGAAAAATAATTAACCAAAGTCTCAGCCACCCACCGGGAATCACTATAGGTCCTGAACCAAAATATTGGACTTGCATTCAGCTCACAAAAAACGAGTTAAATAATGGAGCTATGGGGCAGAACATTTCACAAACTGGCAGAGTAATAAAGGCCAACTACCATCCAAAAATCTGTTGAGGGAAGGCAACGAGTCGGACTTGTACGTGAGGGAGAATAGCAGGAAACAGATTTCAAGAGGTACGTTGGAATTGCCTTTAAAGCACAGGAAGAGGGGCACAACTTCGACAATGATGCACTTGGCCAAAAAGGGCGTATGCGTTATCTCTTGTGTATATTCAGGAGAAAACTCATACGCCCTTTTTGGCCAAGCAAGCAAGCGGGCAATGCAAATCTGCACTACAAGGAAGTATCACTTCCCACCGGTCCAAATGGACATCCACAAAAAGGGTAAAAACCAGAAATTCAAGACATGCCCTGCAGAACAGGGAGCCTTGTTATGCTGATGGGCGGGATGCAAACTGCCAACTTCCTCTCTGAAGGAGTTCATTGTGTTCCCTAAAACAGGTAAACAACAGAGCTACAGAGCCAAGGGCACTTCCAGTCTAGGGAATATACCTTGGGAAAACTGAAAAGCAATAAGACAGAGCCACCCCAAAATTTAGGGCTGCACTGCTTACAAGAACCTCAACTTGGGTACACCTTAAATATCCCAGGAAATATAAAAATGGTTCAAAAAATTGTGGTACTTACGTACGATGGAATATCCCTCAGCCATGAAATCAATGTCATAAGACCAGTAGCAGCAAAATGAGTGGATTCAGGTACGATGATTCTAAGTGAAATAAGTCACACAGAAAAAGAAACTTATCATAAGATATCACTTATGAAGACCCTGTAAACATGGCTACACAAGAACTGAGTTAGGAAAGAGAACAGAGTCTCACATTTAGAAAACACTCTTATGCCTGCTTAAGTGGGAAGGAGAGGTGGGGTGATGCATAAAACCAGAGTTTGATATAAGCACTGGTACCATTCATAAACCAAATATGGAATAGACAAGACTTACACCTTCCTCAGTGAAAGGGACTCAAAACCCCATATTTCCCACAGAGGAATATATCTGACTAGTAAGAATCTTAAAACCTATGTATTGATATGTCTCTTTTAGGGAATCAAGTGTGTCTAGACTAGCATAAACATGGCAGCGAGAACCAGCTCAAACCTACTATAAAATGGAATTTCAAAAACAAAACAAAAATGCAGCAAAATTCTTTACAATTCCTTCAGGGTCTCTGATGATACCTGGAATGACCCTATCTGCAATGACAGCTGGAGGTGGCAAAAGGCTGGACACATGGGAGTAGGAGGATTGGTGAGATTGGGTGAGCAAATGCAGACCCATTAAAGCAATAATGCATGGAACCCATTCCATTGGTCCCAAATCTCCAGGTTGAAGGGAATATTACTACAGCTATAACATGTACGGGAAACCTAGAGAATGGACACACTGTGAATACGAAAGGTCTCTAAAACTCAATGAATAGTCCCTCTCCATGTGCTCCAGTTTGACTTTCCAACAGTTTACTATCAATCTCCCAACTTGGAGAGACAGCACCTTTAACATCCTGGTTCGCAAAGGTTGCCAATTTGGCAAAGGATGAAAGGGAAGAGGGAGAACCAATGAGAGAGTAGCTGTTAGACATTTGGACGAGAACATGTCACTCTTATTTCCCGGGAGGAAGAAGAATTAACCAAACTCTCAGCCACCTACCAAAACCAGTATCGTTTATGAACAAAAATATTGGACTTGCGTTCAGCTCACAAAAATCGAGTTAAAAAATGGAGCTCTGTGGCACAGCAATTCACAAACTGGCTAATAAAGGGCAACTATCGTCCAAAAATCTGTTGAGGGAAGGCAACGAGGCGGACTTGAAAGCGAGGCAGAATAGGAGGAAACAGATTTCAAGAGTTATGTTGGAATCGCCTTTAAAGCACAGGAATAGGGGCACGACATCGACAATGATGCACTTGGCCAAAAAGGGTGTATGCGATTTCTCCTGAATATATTCAGGAGAAAACGCATACGCCCTTTTTGGCCAAGCAAGAAAGCGGGCAATGCAAATCTGAACTACAAAGAAGTATCACTTCCCACCGGTCAAAAGGGACATCCACAAAATGGGTAAAAACCAGAAAGGCTAGAGAGGCCCTGGAGAACAGGGAGCACTGTTATGCTGATGGGTGGGATATAAATTGCCCACTGCCTCTCTGGAGGAGTGCATTTTGTTCCCTAAAGCAAGTAAACAACAGAGCTACAGAGCAAAGGGCACTTCCACTCTAGGGAATATACATTGGGAAAATTGAAAATCAATAAGACAGAGCCACCCCAAAATATAGGTCTTCACTGCTTACAAGAACCTCAACTAGGCTACACGTTAAATATCCCAGGAAAGACAAAAATTGTTCACGAAATTCTGGTAATTACATACGATGGAATATCCCTTTGCCATGAAATCAATGTCATCAGGCCAGTAGCAGCAAAATTAGTGGATTCAGTTACAATGATTCTAAGTTAAAATAGTCACAGAGCAAAAGAAACTTATCATAAGATATCACTTATGAAGGTCTTGTAAACATGGCTACACATGAACTGAGTTAGGAAAGAGAAGAGAGTCTCACATTTAGAAAACACTCTTACGCCTGCTTAAGGGGGAAGGAGAGTTGGGGTGTTGCATAAAACCAGAGTTTGATATTAGTACAGGCACCATTCCAGAAACCAAATACAGAATAGAAAACATCTACACCTTCCTCACTGAAAGGGAATCAACACACCATACTTCCCTCAGAGGAATATATCTGACTAGTAAGAATCTTAAAACCTATGTATTGATATGTCCCCGTAAGAGAATCAAGTGTATCTAGACTGGCATAAACATGGCAGTGAGAATAAGCTCATACCCACTATAAAAAGGAATTTCAAAAACAAAAAAACAAAACAGGGAAATTCTTTACAATTCCTTCAGGGTCTCTGATGAAACCTGGAATGAACCTATTTAGAACTACAGCTTGATGTGGTATAAGGCTGGACACTTGGGAATGGGAGGATTGGTGAGATGGGTGAGCAAACACAGACCTTTTAAAGCAATAATGCGTGGCCTCCATTCCATGGTTCCAAACTCTCAAGGTTGAAGGGAATATTACTACAGCTATAACATGTACGGGAAACCTAGAGAATGGACACACTGTGTATACGAAAGGTCTCTAAAACTCAAATAATTGTCCCTCTCCTGGTGCTCCAGTTTGACTTTCCAACTGCTTTACTATCAATCTCCCAACTTGGAGAGACAGCCCCTTTAACCTCCTGGATAACAGAGGTTGCCAATTTGGCAGAGGATAAAAGGGAACAGGGAGAACAAATGAGAGAGTAGCTGTTAGGCATTTGGACGGGCATATGTGACTCTAATTGCCCGGCAGGAAGAAGAATTAACCAAAGACTCATCCCCCTGCCGGGAACCAGTATAGGTCCTCAACCGAAATTTTGGACTTGCGGTCAGCTCACAAAAAACGATTTGATAAATGGAGCTCAGGAGCACAGCAATTCACAAACTGGCAGAGTAATAAATGACAACTATCGTCCAAAAATATTTTGAAGGAAGGCAACGAGGCGTACTTGAAAGCGAGGCAGAATAGCAGGAAACAGATTTCAAGAGGTACGTTTGAATCACCTGTAAAGCACAGGAAGAGGGGCACAACTCCGACAATGATGCACTTGGCCAAAAAGGGCGTATTCGTTTTCTCCTGAATATATTCAGGAGAAAACACATACGCCCTTTTTGGCCAAGCAAGGAAGCGGGAAATGCAAAACTGCAGTACAAAGAATAATCCCTTCCCACCGGTCAAAAGGGACATTGGCAAAATGTGTAAAAACCAGAAAGGCAAGAGAGGACCTGGAGAACAGGGAGCCGTGTTATGCTGTTGGACGGTATGTAAGTTGGCAACTTCCTCTCTGGAGGAGTGCACTGTGTACCATAAAAGAAGTAAACAACAGAGCTTCATAGCCAAGGGCACTTCCAGTCTAGGGAATATACCTTGGGAAATCTGAAAATCAATAAGACACAGCCACCCCAATATTTAGGGATGCACTGCTTACAAGAACCTCACCTTGGGTACACCTTAAATATCCCAGGAAAGTTAAAAATTTTTCAAAAATTGTGGTACTTACATACGATGGAATATCCCTCAGCCATGAAATCAATGTCATAAGACCAGTAGCAGCAAAATGAGTGGATTCACGTACGATGATTCTAAGTGATATAAGTCACACAGAAAAAGAAACTTATCATAAGATATCACTTATGAAGATCCTGTAAACATGGCTACACATGAACTGAGTTAGGAAAGAGAAGAGAGTCTCACATTTAGAAAACACTCTTATGCCTGCTTAAGGGGGAAGGAGAGGTGGGGTGATGCATAAAACCAGAGTTTGATATAAGCTCAGGTACCCTTTCAAAAACCAACCATGGAATAGACAAGACCTACACCTTCCTCAGTGAAAGGGACTCAAAATCCCATATTTCCCGCAGAGGAATATATCTGACTAGTAAGAATCTTAAAACCTATGTACTGATATGTCTCCATAAGGGAATCAAGTGTGTCTAGACTGGCATAAACATGGCAGCGAGAATCAGCTCAAACCCACTATTAAAAAATTTCAAAAACAAAACAAAAAACAGGGAAATTCTTTACAAATCCTTCAGGGTCTCTGATGAAACCTGGAATGACCATGTCTACAATGACAGCTGGATGTGGCATAAGGCTGGACACTTGGGACTGGGAGGATTGGTGAGACTGGGTGAGCAAATGCAGACCCTTTAAAGCAATAATGCATGGCACCCATTCCATGGGTCCCAACTCTCCAGGTTGAAGGGAATATTACTACAGCTATAACATGTACGGGAAACCTAGAGAATGGACACACTGTGAATATGAAAGGTTTCTAAAACTCAACGAATAGTCCCTCTCCTTGTGCGCCAGTTTGACTTTCCAACTGCTTTACTATCAATCTCCCAACTTGGAGAGACAGCACCTTTAACCTCCTGGTTCTCACAGGTTGCCAATTTGGCAGAGGATGAAAGGGAAAAGGGAGAACCAATGAGAGAGTAGCTGTTAGGCATTTGGACGGACACATGTCACTCTAATTGCCTGGCAGGAAGAAGAATTAACCAAAGACTCATCCCCCTGCTGGGAACCAGTATAGGTCCTGAACCGAAATTTTGGACTTGCGGTCAGCTCACAAAAAACGATTTGATAAATGGAGCTCAGGTGCACAACAATTCACAAACTGTCAGAGTAATAAAGACAGCTATCGTCCAAAAATCCTTTGAAGAAAGGCAAAGAGGTGGACTTGAAAGCGAGGCAGAATAGCAGGAAACAGATTTCAAGAGGTAGGTTGGAATCACCTGTAAAGCACAGGAAGAGGGGCACAACTTCGACAATGATGCACTTGGCCCAAAAGTGTGTATGTGTTTTCTCCTGAATATATTCAGGGGAAAACGCATACGACCTTTTTGGCCAAGCCAGCAAGCGGACAATGCAAATCTGCAGTACAAAGAAGTATCAGTTCCCACCAGTCAAAAGGGACATCGGCAAAATGTGTAAAAACCAGAAAGGCAAAAGAGGACCTGGAGAACAGGGAGCCTTTTTATGCTGATGGGCGGAATGTAAGTTGCCATCTGCCACTCTGCAGGAGTGCATTGTGTTCCCTAAAACAAGTAAACAACGGAGCTACATAGCCAAGCGCACTTCAAGTCTAGGGAATATACCTTGGGAAAACTGAAAATCAATAAGACAGAGCCACCCCAAAATTTAGGGATGCACTGCTTACAAGAACCTCAACTTGGGTACATATTAATTATCACAAGAATATTAAAAATGGTTCAAAAAATTGTGGTACTTACGTACGATGGAATATCCCTCAGCCATGAAATCAATGTCATAAGACCAGTAGCAGCAAAATGAGTGGATTCAGGTACGATGATTCTAACTGAAATAAGTCACACAGAAAAAGAAGCTTATCATAGGATATGACTTATGAAGATCCTGTAAACATGGCTACACATGAACTGAGTTAGGAAAGAGAACAGAGTCTCACATTTAGAATACACTCTTATGCCTGCTTAAGGGGGAAGGAGAGGTGGGGTGATGCATAAAACCAGAGTTTGATATAAGCACAGGTACTCTTCCAAAAACCAACTATGGACTAGAAAAACCTACACCTTCCTCGGGGAAAGGGACTCAATACACCATATTTTCCGCAGAGGAATATATCTGACTAGTAAGAATCTTAAAACCTATGTATTGATATGTCTCCATAAGGGAATCAAGTATGTCTAGACTGGCATAAACATGGCAGCGAGAATCATCTCAAACCCACTATAAAAATGAATTTCAAAAACAAAACAAAAAAACAGGGAAATTCTTTACAATTCTTTCAGGGTCTCTGATGATACATGGAATGAATCTATCTACAAGTACAGCTTGACGTGGCATAAGGCTGGACACTTGGGACTGAGAGGCATGGTGAGACTGCGTGAGTAAACACAGACCATTTAAAGCAATAATGTGTGGCCTCCATTCCAAGGTTCCAAACTCTCCAGGTTGAAGGGAATATTACTACAGCTATAACATATACGGGAAACCTAGAGAATGGACACACTGTGAATACGAAAAGTTTCTAAAACTCAAGGAATAGTCTCTCTACTGGTGCTCCAATTTGACTTTCCAACTGCTTGACTATCAATCTCCCAACTTGGAGAGACAGCCCCTTTAACCTCCTGGATAACACAGGTTGCCAATTTGGCAGAGGATGAAAGGGACCAGGGAGAACCAATGAGAGAGTAGCTGTTAGGCATTTGGATGGGCACATGTGACTCTAATTGCCCGGCCGGAAGAAGAATTAACCAAAGACTCATCCCGCTGCCGGAAACCAGTATAGGTCCTGAACCTAAATTTTGGACTTGCGGTCAGCTCACAAAAAACGATTTGATAAATGGAGCTCAGGGGCACAGCAGTTCACAAACTGGCAGAGTAATAAAGGACAGCTATCGGCCAAAAATTGTTTGAAGGAAGGCAACGAGGTGGACTTGAAAGCCAGGCAGAATCGCAGTAATCAGATTTCAAGAGGTACGTTGGAATCACCTTTCAAGCACAGGAAGAGGGGCACAACTTCGACAATGATGCACTTGTCCAAAAATGGTGTATTCGTTTTCTCCTGAATATATTCAGGAGAAAATGCATACGCCCTTTTTGGCCAAGCTAACAAGTGGGCAAGACAAATCTGCAGTACAAGGAAATATCCCTTCCCACCGGTCAAAAGGGACATCGGCAAAATGTGTAAAAACCAGAAAGGCAAGAGAGGACCTGGAGAACAGGGAGGCTTGTTATGCTGTCGGGCGGGATGTAAGTTGGCAACTGCCTCTCTGGAGGAGTGCATTGTGTTCCCTAAAACATGTAAACAACAGAGCTACATAGCCAAGGGCACTTCCAGTCTAGGGAATATACCTTGGGAAAACTGAAAATCAATAAGACAGAACCACAGCAAAATTTAGGGATGCACTGCTTACAAGAACCTCAACTTGGGTACACCTTAAATATCCCAGGAAAGTTAAAAATTGTTCAAAAAATTGTGGTACTTACGTACAATGGAATATCCCTCAGCCATGAAATCAATGTCATAAGACCAGTAGCAACAAAATGAGTGGATTCAGGTACGATGATTCTGAGTGAAATAAGTCACACAGAAAAAGAAACTTATCATAAGATATCACTTATGATGGTCCTGTAAGCATGGCTACACATGAACGGAGTTAGGAAAGATTACAGAGTAACTAATCTTATCATAAGATATCACTCATAGCGGGAATGTACACATGACTACACATGAACTGAATGACTAACACAACAGAGTCACACATTTAGGAAACATCTTTTGCCTGCTTAAGAGGAAAGCCGAGGCGGGGTGATGCATAAAACCACAGTTTTAAATTAGCACAGATACCGTTATATAAACCATGTATGTAATAGACAACACCTACTCCCGGCACAATGAACTGGACTCAACACCCCCTATTCATTGCACAGGAATATGTCTGACTCTATGTATTTTAAAACATATGTATTCTCATGTCTCCATAAAGGAATCATGTGTGTGTATAACGGCATGAACACAGCACTGAAATTCAGTTAAACCCACTTATAAAAATAAATTTCAAAATCAAAATGCAAAAACAGAGAGAAAGTCTTAAAAATTACGTTCACGGCCTGTGATGCAAGCTAGATTGACCACCTTTACACCCACAGCTGGATGAGACATAAGACTGGACACTTGGGGCTGACAAGATTTCTGAGGTTGTGTGAACAAAAGAACACCACTTAGGGCTTCCCTTGTGGCGCAGTGGTTGAGTGTCCCCCTGCCGATGCAGGGGACAAGGGTTTGTGCCCCGGTCCGGGAAGATCCCACATGCCGCGGAGTGGCTGGGACCGTGAGCCATGGCCGCTGACCATGTGCCTGCACGTCCGGAGCCTGTGCTCCGCAACGGGAGAGGCCACAGCAGTGACAGGCCCGTGTACCGCAAAAAAAAAAAAAAAAAAAAAAAAAAAAAAAAAGAACACCACTTAGAGCAATACTGTGTGCTACCCATTCAAGTGGTCCCAACTCTCCAGGTTTAAGGGAATCTTCCTACATTTAAAACATGCATGGGAAACCCAGTGGATGGTACACTGTGTAATTGGGAAAGTTTTCTAAAAGGTACCTCATTTTTCCTTATGTCGTGCTCGGCTTTGCCATTCCATCTGCATTACTAAAAATCTCCCCACTTGGAGTGTCAGTGCCTTTACCCTCCCGTTATGCACAGTTTGCAAATTGTGCAGAGGATGAACAGGAAGAGGGGAAATAAATGAGAGATTAGCTGTAGGTGTTTGGATGGGCACATGTCACTCTAGTTTCCCATCAGGAAGAAGAATTAACCAAAGGCTCAGCCTGAAGCCCTGGAACCAGAGTAGGGCCTAAAGCCATCCTGCGGTATTGCAGCCAGCTCACAAAGAGGCGAGTTGAAAAATGGAAATCAGGGGCACAGCAATTCACAAACTTGCAGAGTTATAAAGGACAACTATCATCCAGAAATATATTGAGGAAAGGCAGTGACGAGGATTTGAATGCAGGGCAGAACTGAAGGAAACAGATTTCAAGAGGTAGATTGGAGTCATCTTTAAAGCACATGAAAAGCGACAGAATTTCGACAATGTTGCCCTTGGCTGAAAAGGGACTATGTGTATTTTCTTGAATATATTCGGGAAAAAATGCATATGCCCTTTTTGGCCAAGCAAGCCATCAGGCATTGCAAATCCACCCTACATAGAAGTGTCCCTTACCTCCAGTCAAAAGGGCCATCCAGAAATAGTGTAGAAGCCACAAATGCAGGACAGGCCATGCAGAAAAGGGAGTCTGGTTACGCCGATGGACAGGATGTAAATTGCCAACAGCCTCTCTGGAGAACTGTATGTTGTTTTCTAAAACAGAGCTACAGAGCATAGCACACTTCCACTCATGGGTGTGTATTTTGGGAAAACTAAAAATCCACAACACACAGCCAGCCCAAACTTTAGGGCTGCTCTGTTTACAAGAACCTCGACTTCAGTACATTTTAAATATCCCAGGAAAGGAAAAAAAAAATAGATATAGATGTTGTGGTACTTATATACAATGGAATGTCACTCAGACATAAAATCAATGTCATAAGGCCAATAGCAGCTTAATGAGTGGCTTTAGGTACGATGATGCTAAGTGAAATGAGCCACAAAGAAAAAGAAACTTATTGTAATATATCCGTTATAGAGGAAATGTAAACATGGCTACACATGAACTGAATTTCAAAAGAGAACAGAGTTACACATTTAGAAAACACACTTATGCCTCCTTAAGGGGAAAGGTGACGTGGGGTGATGTGTAAAAGCAGAGTTTGAAATTAGCACAGATCCCATTCCATATACCAAATATGTAATAGACAAGACCTACTCCTTTCTCAATGAACTGGACACAAAACACCCTATTCACTGAAGAGGAATATATCTGACTGGTAATAACCTTGAAACCTATGTATTTATATGTCTCCATAATGGAATCAAGTGTATGTAGATTGGCATAAACACAGATCAATGGAACAGGACAGAAAGCCCAGAGATAAACCTACATACCTATGGCTATCTCATCTATGACAAAGGAGCTAAGGATATACAATGGAGAAAAGACAGTCTCTTCAGTAATTGGTGCTGGGAAAACTGGACCCCTACACATAAAGGAATAAAATTAGAACACTCCATAACACCATACACAAAAATAAACTCTAAATTGATTAGAGATCTAAATATAAGACCAGACACTATAAAACACTTAGAGGAAACCATAGGCAGAACACTCTATGACATAAATCACAGCAAGATCCTTTTTGACCCACCTCCTAGAGAAATGGAAATAAAAACAGAAATCAACAAATGGGACCTAATGAAACTTAAAAGCTTTTACACAGTACAGGAAAACATAAACAAGATGCAAAAACAACCCTCAGAATGGGAGAAAATATTTTCAAATGAAGCAATTGACAAAGGATTAATCTCCAAACTTTACAAGCACCTCATGTAGCTCAATATCACAAAAACAAACAACCCAATCCAAAAATGGGCAGAAGACCTAAATAGACATTTCTCCAAAGAAGATTTACAGATTACCAAGAAACACATGAAAGAATGCTGAACATCACTAATCATTAGAGAAATGCAAATCAAAACTACCCTGAGGTATCACCTCACAGCAGTCAGAGTGGCAATCATCAAAAAAATCTACAAAACAATAAATGCTGGAGAGGCCTTTATTGGAGAAAATGGAACACACTTGCACTGTGGGTGGGAATGTAAATTGATATGGGCACTAGGGAGAAAAGAACAGAGGTTCCTTTAAATAACTAACAATAGAAGTACCATACGACACAACAATCCAAGTACTGGGCATTTGCCTTGCGAAAACCATAATTCAAAAAGAGTTATGTACAAAAATGTTCATTGCAGCTCTATTTGCATTAGCCAGGACATGGAAGCAACCTAAGTGTCCATCGACAGATGAATGGATAAAGAAGATCTGGCACATATATACAATCAAATATTACTCAACCATGAAAAGAAGCAAAACTGAGTTATTTGTACTGAGGTGTATGGAATTAGAATCTGTCCTACACAGTGAAGTAAGTCTGAAAGGGAAAAACAAATACTGTATGTTAACAGAGATATATGGAATCTAATGAAGAAAAAAAAAGATTTTGAAGAACCTAGTGGCAGGACAGGATTAAGGACACAGACATAGAGAAAGGACTTGAGGACACCGGAAGGGGGATGGGTAAGCTGGGACGAAGTGAGAGAGTGGCATGGACATAAAGACTTTACCAAATGTAACACCGATAGCTACTGAGAATCAGCCACATAGAACAGGGAGATCAGCTCGGTGCTTTGTGACCACATAAAGGGGTGGGATATGGAGTGTGGGAGGGAGATGCAAGAGGGAGGGGATCTGGTGATATTTGTATATGTATAGCTGATTCACTTTGTTATACAGCAGAAACGAACACTCCATTGTAAAGAAATTATACTCCAATAAATGTGTAAAAGGAAAAAAAAAAGGAAAGAAAGCCCAAGGATAAACCTACACACCTATGGTCAACTAATCTATGAGAAAGGAGGCAAGACTATACAATGGAGATAAGACAGTCTCTTCAATCATTGGTGCTGGGAAATATGGAAAGCTACATGTAAAAGAATGAAATTAGAACACTCCCCAACACCATACATAAAAATATATTCAAAATGGATTAGAGACCTTAATGTAAGACCAGACAGTATAAAACTCTGAGAGGAAAACTTACGAATGATACTCTGACGTAAATCACAGCAAGATCTTTTTTGATCCACCTCCTATAGTAATGAAATAAAAAAGAAAACTAAAGAGATGGGACCTAATGAAACGTAAAAGCTTTTGCAAAGCAAAGGAAACTACAAACAAGACGAAAAGACAACCCTCAGAATGGCAGAAAATATTTGCAAACGAATCAATGGACAAATGATTAATCTCCAATATATATAAACAGCTCATACAGCTCAATATTAATAAAACAAACAACCCAATACAAAAATGGAAGATCTAAATAGACATTTCTTCCAAGAAGACATAGAGATGGCCAGTACGCACATGAAAATCTGCTGAACATCACTAATTATTAGAGAAATGGAAATCGAAACTACAATGAGGTATCACGTCACACCTGTTAGAATGGGCATCATCAGAAAATCTACAAACAACAAATGCTGGAGAGGGTGTGGAGAAAAGGAACCTTCTTCCACTATTGTTGGGAATGTAAATCGATACAGTCTCTATGGGGAACAGTATGCAGGTTCCTTAAAAAACTAAAAATAGAATTACCATATAATCCAGCAATCCCACTAGTGGGCATATACCCAGAGAAAACCATAAATCAAAGAGACACATTCACCACAATGTTCACTGCAGCACTATTTACAATAGACAGGTAATGAAAGCAACCTAAGTGCCCACAGACAGACGAATGGATAAAGACATGGTACATATATACAACGGAATATTACTCAGCCATACATAGGAATGAAATTGGGTCATTTGTAGAGGCCTTGATGGATCTAGAGACTGTCATACAGGGTGAAGTAAGTCAGAAAGAGAAAAACAAATATTGTATATTAATGCATATATGTGGAACCTAGAAATATGGTACAGATGAACCAGTGTGCAGGGCAGAGATAGAGACACAGATGTAAAGAACAAACATATGGACACCAAGGAGGGAACGCCATGTGAGGGTGGTGGTGGGATGAATTGGGAGACTGGGATTCACATGTGCACACTTATATGTATGAAATAGATATCCAATAAGAACTTGCTGTATAAAAGAAATAAATTAAAAAAAAAACTAAATAAATAACATTTAATAAAATAAAACAGAAAAAAAGTTTTTCCCTTCACATAGACGTCTTTATATTAATGCATTATTTCCATGTATATATCTCCAAATTAAAAAAAAGAGGAATAAATAAAATCTAACTTGAACAAAAAAGAAAAAAAGAAAAAAAAACAAACAAACAGAACTCACCAGTTATAGAGAGGATAATCGTATCAGGGCACTTGCTCCAGTGGTAAAAAATTCTTAAGTTGGTCAGAGGTGGGAAATCATCTCCCATGCAGTCAGCAGTGCTCCCCCCCACAAGGAGCATCCTCATTGCAAAGCTGGGGGACTGTGTCGAGGCGTCTGTGAGTAAATGTGAGCTGAGCCCCAGTCCTGCTGCCGCTGAACTCTTCCCACTCTTTCCAGGTAAAACACCTGAATATGTACAAGCACTTGCAAGCCTAGAGGAAGGGCTGTGGAGCCACACTAGCGAGAGCACGCAGGCCGACTTGGTGCCTGCAGGCCAGCCAGGATGGTCCTGTCCCCAGATGCTCTTCTGGAATCTTTCCATTTCCCTGCCTGAGATACCCCTCCTGCCACGGCTCCCACTGCTTTTTTACTTCCTCACCTCTGACTGGGGAGAAATTCCAGTGGCAGGTATGGGTGACACATCCTCTTCTTTAGCAGGTGGCAGCCTGGCCACTCCTGCAGAAAGTCCAGCAGAGCCCAAATCACACTGGGCCACCCACAAAACCACGGCCCCTCACTCCCTCCCACCACCCCAGCCTCGAAACTGCTGACGGGGCAGAGAATATGGCGTCAGTCACAGCTACAGGGGCTCTTGCTGACTGGAGAGGTGTTTATATTGACCTCAACCCAGGCACACCTGTGGGGGGGTCTGGCAGGCAGTGTCAGGCTGCCCAAATCAGCCAATCCTCACCCCTCAGGGGCTCACAGTTGCAGAAAATGAACCTTGCTAAACGGGTCAGTCCCAAGGAACAGGTGTGGGCTCTTGAGAGTCAGGCTAGACAAGGGGCTGCAGCTGTGGCTTGTTTTCTTATCATTTTATCTGGTCCATGAGTGGAAAACAAATTCAAGAAGACCCTATCCTAATGAGAGGAACCCAGGAGTCAGGGAGAGGAGTGATGGTGGGTGGAGACAGAGGCCTGGTGCCCTGGATGCAGTGGAAGTTTCTGGAAGACCAGGCAGAGAGAGGCTGCACAGAGTGATAGCCAGGGTCACAGACCTGTCAGAGCTGCTGTTTGTTAGTTCAAGTCCTGCTCTGAGGTGTTCTGTGTCAGCTGTGAGCGACAGGTGAGCTGGGGGTTCTCTGCAAGGTGGGCTATGTGCACAGTTCCTGTGTGTCCAGCCCTGCTGGGGTACCTGCCCAGGGGAGTTCCGTATCCTGGGAGGGGCCTGACTATGAGAGCCCCATGGGCTGCTGGGTAGCTGCACAGGTGAGCTCCGTACCATGGGAGGGACTTGAACACGAGAGCCCCGTGGGCTGTGGGGTGCGGGATGCAGCCCAGGTGAGCTCCATATCCTGGGATTGGCCTGACCACGAGAGCCCCATGGGCTGCTGGAGACCTGGTAAAGGATATCAGGACAGTCAGTGAAGCCACCGAGGATATACATCCAGTAGCTCCTATTTCCTACACCCTGCTGCACATTCTACCATCCACCAGGCCATGGCATTCTGTATTACACTTCAATGATGCCTTCTTCTGTATTCCATTCATCTCAGAGTCACAAGAATTTTTGGCTTGTGAGTGGCAGGACACAACATGCAACACAAGCAATAATGCTGGGCCGTCCTGCACCAATGGTTCAAAAATCCCCACACCATCATTGGGGAAATGTCCTCTAAAGACCTAAAAGTTCTACCTCTGTAAAAGGGAAACCTCCTTCAAAATGCAGATGACATTCTGATCGCCAGGCCTACTAAAGACGCCTCTGAACTACCTAGCCAAGAAAGGATAGAAGGTGTCCAAGAAAAAGGCTCAAATACCCCAGGCTCAGGTGACATGCCTGGGCTTCATTCTCACAAATATTCAGAGAAACGCATCCCGGGATAGTGAAGAAGCCATTTGCAGCCTTACCTCTTCTAAAACTAGAAGACAGCTTAGGGGTTCCTGGGGAGGCCAAGGTTTTCTGCATCTGGATCCCTAACTATAGTCTAATAGCTGGGCCTCTACATGAAACACTGACACGAAAAGATGATGATCCTTTTGAATAGAATCCAGAAGCAGCCTTTCAAGAATGGAAAGAGCAGTCAATTCAGATCCTTGCCCAGGAACTCACTAATTTAGCTAAACCCTTTGACCTTTACATACCCGGTCAAAGGTTAATCGCCCTTGGAGCCTTAGTGCAAAAA
This sequence comes from Mesoplodon mirus, assembly GCF_964341445.2. Classification (NCBI taxonomy): domain Eukaryota; kingdom Metazoa; phylum Chordata; class Mammalia; order Artiodactyla; family Ziphiidae; genus Mesoplodon; species Mesoplodon mirus. The sequence continues at coordinate 29,400 of NW_028295252.1, forward strand.
CTGGGACCACTTGAAATGGAGCAACACAAGAATGCCCTTCAGGTATGATAAACTATGGTCCCCAAGGGCTTTGCCCACCGACTCATCAGGCCAGGATACTGGGGTATCTAAAAAGCTAGAAATCAGCAGCCCGCAAGGCCAGCTCCCTCCTAAGGGAAAAGGACCCCACGTGGTGATCCTAACCACCCATCATGCCCTGAAGTTGCAGGGGTCACTCTGTGGACACACTGACCTCGAGTGAGGAGGCCTTCCAACTCCAACCTCCAGAGAGACAAATGGGGGCATCGGGCCCCCAAGATGACTTGTGTGACCATCACTTGACCTGGAGTTTCTCTCAGAAAACAACAAGACTGTGCCCCGAAAGAGCAGACTACTGCTTGCAGGACTTACTGCACCCAGAGGGGAGCTAATAAGCTTGGCGGGGGAAACGTATATCACGCTTTCACCATAGAAAACCCTACAGACACCGCGGTGATGGTGGCCAATATGACCAGCTGGACTGCTGGCTACTTCTAAAGGCCGTTAACTCAGTGGACGTCATGGTCCTGGATCACCACTGACCCTGGACTGTCTGGGAGTTGCGCAGGCAGGGCTCTGACACATGGTGCTGTTTGTACATTAATTCAGGGACCTAATTAAAGAAAGCACAGACTACTGGTCAGACCATCTAGACTGGCAAAAACCGTCAGCCTAAGGTCAGCAAACAAATGTGGGGTGGGGTGAAACCTGCCACCACAGCATCTTTGCGCATCTCTTTCCTGGACCCTTAAAGGTCATTAGAATCTATAACACTTCCAATGCTGGTGCTCAGGCGGATGAGAAGTGAGGCAGGAGGCTTTGGAACAATCAACCTCACCTGGAGGCTGGTGGGGAGACGTTTTGCCCCTCCCCCCAGGTATCAGGGCTGCCACCACAGCATGAAGCAGTTACAAAAGAGGGGTCTGCACCCTCAACACCCGAAGAATGAGGAATGGAACAAAAAGCAGAGGAGGTGTTCGTCTCTGGCAACGTTCATTAAAAATTCCTGGGAGATAAAAAGAGAATCTGGGCAATAAAATAAAGTCTAACCTGTTTTTCCTTTGTGCTTTGTCTAATTTCACGTGCTCCTAGGGTTCCGCATGCAGAGGTCCCACACCCAGCACTTCAGACCCGATTTCCTAGTGCAGAATGGCTGGGTCGACACCTCAGCTAGCGGAGTCCCATGCAGACTCCACGGCATAGAGCCTGAGCTGCAGCCAACCCAGCCTTCGAGAGCTCCATCCCCTAACTCCCACTGACACTGCCGGGATCCCTACACAGTAGCCCAGCCCACAGCCCATGGGGGAGTGCACGCACTCACCTCTCCATTCGGTTTTCAAAATAATGTTTCCTTTGCTTCTGAACCAAACTCTGTCTTGATCTGTTGGCTCCAATGACACTGGGCTCGGGGACTCCTGTTGGGGTACACTCTGGAGGATCAGTAACAGAAATTGAGAACATTGTAACTTCAATGAACAGATGTGTGAGCCAAACTGTAGTTAACTTAGAGCAGTGTATAATGCTCGGGTAAAATAAGATGTTTCTAAGACTTACATTTGATATTTCCATCACTTTACTATAAGCAAGTTCAGTGAAGACGTCTGTCTTATTTGTCAGGTCAACATTAGAGAAATGAAGTGATTTATTTCCATGGTTGTACATCGAATACTCTTGGCTGAAGCTTCAATCTTGTTTTGAATGCTTTTCCATTGAAAAGGATACCTCTCTTTCAGCTCCCCCATTTCTGAGAAATATAAAATCTTATAATTTATTATTACCAAAGGGGAAAGGTCGGAAAAGGGATAAATTAACAGTTTGGGATTAACACATACACACTGCTATGTGTAAAATAGATCATCAACAAGGAACTACTGTATAGCACAGGGAACTACACTGAATATTTTGCAATAACCTATAAGGGGAGATAATCTGAAAAAGAATCGATATTTTTATTGACATCATCTATCAATGACAGAGAAAATGTAACCTAAGCAAGGCCGATGGTGAGCGCTTCTGAACCTGAAGATTTCAATCATCTAAAATTCGGGCTCTGCCTATTTCCCAAGGCCCTTAATGGACATACGTGTAGCCGTAGCTTAAAAATTCCCCAGTTTGGGGTTCGGGGAGGCACTGATTTGGAAAAATCCCTGGTGTTCTCCTTACATGCACGGGACCATTCCTACAGCTAAAACATGCCTGTCACACCTAGAGGATGGTACACCGTTTGATCGGAAAGAGTTTGGAAAAGGCACCTCATCTCCTCATCGCCTGGTGCACGGGTTCACCCCTCAAGCATCTTTCCTGACAATCTCCTTACTTGGGGATATCAGCACCGTCAACATCCTGTTGCACACAGTTTGGAATTTGTCCAGAGGATGAAGCGGTAGGATGAGAAAAATTTAGAGACAAGTCTTAGTTGTTCAGACAGGCAAATGCCACTCTAATTTCCTATCTGGAAGACAAATTCATCAAAGGCTATAATTGCCCATGGAAACAGAATAGGGCTAGAGGAAATCCCGCTGTTTTGTGTCCAGTTTCCAAAAACACAAGTTGAAAAATGGAACTCGGGGGCAATAAAATTCATGAAACTGCAGAGTTGAAAATATCTATTGTCGAAAAATGTCTTGAGGTAAGTCACAGTAAATGACTTGTAAGCAAGGGAGAGTGGCAGGAAACAGATTTGAAGAGGTAGAAAGGACTCCCCATTAAAGCACAAGAAAAGGGGCTGAACATCGCCAATGATGCTGTTGGCCCAAAAGGGCGTATGCATATTTTTCTTCATATATTCAAGTAAAGGCCATACACACTTTTTATCCAACCAAACAGGTGGACACTGGAAATCAATACTACAAAATGTATCACTTCACATCAGTCAGAAGGGCCATGCACATAAAGTGTAAACACCAGAAATGCCGGACAGGGTGAGGAGAAAAGGGAGCCCTGTGAGGCTGATAGTGGAAATGTAATTTGCCAACGGCCACTCTGGAAAAGTGTATTGTGTTTGCTAAAACATCTGAAAACTGAGCTACAGAGCATAGGGCACTTGCACTCATGGGCGTATACCTTGGGAAAAACAAAAAATGACAGAAAACAGGCACTCCAAAGTTTACCACCTCTTTGTTAAAAAGGGCCTCCACTTGGATATAACCTAAATGTCCCTGGAAGGATAAAATGGATAAAAGAGATGGGGTACTTATGTAGAGTGGAATATTACTCATCCAGAAATCAATGAAATAATGCCAGTTGGAACAACTCTGGAGGCGTTACATACGATCATTCTAAGTGACACATGTCAGAAAGAAAAAGACACATATCATAAGATGTCACTTAAAGGTGGAATCAAAAATGGCTACACATGAAATAAACTACAAAACAGAAACATAGTCAAATATCTAGAAAATAGACATAAGGCTGCTAAATGGGAAAGGTGGGGAATGGTGAGGTATTATCCAGGAGGTTGAAATTAGCAAAGATACCATTCCAAGTACCAAATTGAATAACTGGCAAGGCCTACACGGTACCTCAAAGAACGGCACTCAGTCCACTCAAGTCACTGGAAAATAATACATATGACTCGTAGGCATCTGAGAAAGAATTTATTGTTGTCACACAGTACATGAATCAAGTGGATGTACAGCAGCAAAAAACAGAGCTTTGAAAATCAGCTGTAACCAATATAAAAATAAATTTAAAAATATTTATAAAAACAGTGAGACAGACAAAAATTCTTACAACTTTTGATGAAGGGCTACAATGTAACATGGATTGAACACATGTAGACCCACAGCAGGATGATATATAAGGCTGGAAGCTATGCACGCTGAGAGATGTTAGAGAGGCTGGGTGAGGAAATACAGACCTTTTAAAGTAATACTGCCTGGTACCCATTCCATGGGTCCCAAATCTGAAGTTTCAAGGGAATCTTCTGACAGGGAAAACATGCCTGGGAAACCGAGATGAATGTACACCGTGTGCTCAGGAAAGGTGTCTAAAATGCACCTCATTTTTGATCTCCTGGTGCTGGGGTTCGCCATTCCAGCCACATTACTAACAATCTCCCCACTTGGAGAATCAGCACCTTTAACCTCCTGTTTCACACAGTTTGCAATTTTTGAAGAGGATAAATGGTAAGCGGAGGAACCAGTGAGAGATTAGCTGTAGGAGTTTTGACAGGCACATGTCACTCTAATATCCCTTTAGGAAGAAGAATTAACCAAAGGCTCAGCCTGCCTCCCCAGAACCAGAATAGGGCCGGAATCAATCCAATGGTTTGGCGGCCAGCTCACAAAAAAAGCGAGTTGCAAAATGGAGCTCAGGAGCAGACAATTCAAAGACCTGCAAAGATATAAATGATAACCAACGTCCAAAAATATATTCAGGTAAGGCAACGAAGAGGTTCTGAATGAGAGGCAGAATTGCAGGAAACATTTTTCAAAAGGTAGATTGTACTCACATTTAAAGCATATGAAAAGCAGCAGAATTTCTAAAATGATGCAGTTGGGCAAAAGGGTGTATGCGTTTGTTTTGTGAATATCTTCAGGAAAAAAACACATACAGAGTTTTTGGCCAACCAAGCAAGGGGGAAATGCAAATCCGCACAATAAAGAAGTCTTAATTTCCACTGCTCAGAAAGTCCATCCAAAAAATGTGTACAAATCAAAAATGCAGGAGAGGCCATGGAAAACAGGGAGACTAGTCACGCTGATGGGTGGGGTATAAATATCCAAGAGCTACTCTGAAGAAGTGTATGCTGTTTCCTAAAACATCTAAAATACAAAGCCCCCGAGCAAAGGGGACTTCAACTCATGGACATATAACTTGGGAAGACTAAATATCAACAAGACACAGGCACCCCAAAGTTTAGGGCTGCTCTGCATACAAGAACCTCAACTTCGGTACACCTAAAATATCCCAGGAAAAAGAGAAATGCATAAAGAACTTGTGGTAATTTTGTACAATGGAATATCACTCAGACGTGAAATCAATGTCATAAGGCCAGTAGCAGCATAATGAGAGGATTTAGGTATGATGATTCTAAGGGAAATTAGTCACACAGAAAAAGAATCTTATCATAAGATATCACTTAGAGAGGGAATGTCAACATCACAACACATGAACTGAATTAGGAAAGAGAGCAGCGTCTCACATTTAGAAAACACTCTTATGCCTCCTTAAGGGGAAAGGAGAGGTGGGGTGATGCATAAAACCAGAGTTTGATATTAGCACAGGTACCATTCCATAAACCAAATACAGAATAGACAAGACCTACACCTTCCTCAGTGAACGGGACTCAAAACCCCTATTCCCCACAGAGGAATATATCTGATTAGTAAGAATCTTAAAACCGATGTACTGATATGCCTTTGTAAGGGAATCAAGTGTGTCTAGACCGGCATAAACACGTCAGTGAAAATCAGATCAACCCCATTATAAAAATGAATTTCAAAAACAAAACAAAAAACAGCGAAATTCTTACACAATTCCTTCAGGGGTTCTGATGAAACCTAGAATGACCCTATCTGCAAAGACAGCTGGATGAGACACAAGGCTGGACACCTGGGACTGAGAGGACTGGTGAGATTGGGAGAGAAAATGCAGACCCTTTAAAGTAGTAATGCATGCCACCATTCTATGGGTCCCAAATTTCCAGGTAGAAGGGAATATCACTACAGTTATAACATGTATGGGAAACCTAGAGAATGGACACCCTGTGATGGCGAAAGGTTTCTGAAAGTCTCCTACTTTTTCCTCTCTTTGTGCTACAGTTTGGCATTCCAACTACTTTACTATCAATCTCCCAACTTAGGAGAGTCATCCCCTATAACCTCCTGGTTCGCACAGTTTGCTAATTGTGCAGAGGATGAAAGGGAAGAGGGAGAACAAATCAGAGAGTAGATGTAGGCCTTTGGACGGACACATGTCACTCTAAATTCCCGTCAGGAAGAAGAATTAACCAAAGCCTCAGCCACCCACAGGGAACAAGTATAGCCACCCCTGGAACCAGTATAGGTCCTGAAGCAAAATTGTGGATTTGCGGTCAGCTCCCAAAAATGGGATTTGAAAATTGGAGCTCAGGGGAAAAGCAAATCAAAAACCTGCAGAGTTATAAAGGACTACTCTCTTCCAAAAATCTGTTGAGGGAAGGCAACAAAGCGGACTTGAAAATGAGGCAGAATTGCACAAAACATATATCAAGAGGTAAATTGGAATCGCCTTTAAAGCACAGGAAAGGCATCACAACTTCGAGAATGATGCACTTGGCCAAAAACAGCATATGAATTTTCTCCTGAATATATTCAGGAGAAAAGGCATAGTCCCTTTTTGGCCAATCAAGCAAGCGCGCAATGCAAATCCAGACTACAAAGAATTGTCACTTCCCACCGTTCCAAAAGGACATCCGAAAATCTGTAAAAACCAGAAAGGCAAGATAGAGATGACAAGGGCATAAAGCAATATGATCCCAAGGGTCATGGAGGATTGTGATGACAAGCGCATGGAGCATTGTGATGACAAGATTATGTATCATTTTGCTGTCAAAGGCATTGTGATGACAAGGTTCAAGGAGCACTGTGATGACAAGCGTCATGGAGCATTGTGATTACAGCGTTCATGGAGCATTGGGATGACAAGGGCATGGAGCATTTTGATGACAAGATTCCTGGATCATTGTGTTGTCAGGGTTCATGGAGCGTTGTGATGACAGTGGTCATCTAGCATTGTGATGACAGAGGTCATGGAGCATTGTGATGAGAACGTCATGGAGCATTGTGCTGAAAATATTCATGGAGTATTGTGATGACAGGGGTCAAGGAGCATTGTGATGACAAGGCACTGGAGCATTGTGATGAGAAGACCATGGAGCCATGTGATTACAAGTCTCATGGAGCATTCTGATGAAAAGGGTCATGGAGCATTGTGATTACAGGGGTCTTGGAGCATTGTGATGACAAGGGCAGTGAACAATGGGATGAGAATGTCATGGAGCGTTCTGATGACATGCATCATGGAGCTTTGTGAGGACAAGGGCATGGAACATTGTGATTACAGGGGCCTTGGAGCACTGTGAGGGAAAGGGCATGTAACATTGTGATGAAAAAGGCATGGAGCATTGTCATGACAGGGTTCAAGGAGCATACTGATGACGAGTGTCAGGGACCATTGTGATGACAAGGGTATTGAGCACTGTGATGACAAATGTCATGGAGCATTGTGATTAGAAGACCATGGATTCTTGTGATGACGAGCGTTATGTGGAGCTCTGATGATAGGTGTTATGGAATATTGTGATCACAAGGATTTGGAGCATTGTGATGACAGAGGTCATAGAGCATTTTGATTTCATTGTGATAACAATAGCATGAAGCATTATGATGATGCGCATTTGGTGCATTGTGATGACAGCGTTCATGGAGCATTGAGATGAAAAGGGGCATGGAGCATTATGATTACAGGAGTCTTGGATCACTGTGATGAAAACGGCATGGAACACTGGTCTGAAATGTTTCATGGATTATTGTGATGAGAGGGGGCAAGGAGCATTGTGATAACAAGGGAACGGAACACTGTGATACATGGTTCATGGAGGATTGTAATGAGAAGCGCATGGAGCATTGTGAGAAGAATGGCATCGAGCATTGTGATGAAATGCATCATGGATCGTGTGATGACAAGGGCTTTGAACAATGTGATGAAAGGTTTTTGGAGCACTGTGATGACAATGGCATGGAGCATTGTGATGCCAAGTGTCATGGAGTTTTGTGATGACAAAGGTCATGGAGCATTTTGATTACAAGGGTGTGGTGCATTCTCTTGTGATGGGCAGGGAGCATTGTGATGACAGGGTCATGGAGCAATTTGATGAAAAGTGTCATGGAACATTTTGATGACAGGGGTTATGGAACATTGTGATGTCAGGAGTCATGGAACATTTTCATGACGGTGTTGTGGACCATTGTGATGACAGGGGAGTGGGTGTATTGTGATGACAAGTGAGGGAACATTTTGATATCATTCTTGAGAGAGCATTTTGATAAGAAGTGCATGGAGCATTGTGAGGACAAGTTTTATGGAGCATTGTGATGACAAGCTTGTGGAGCACTGTGATGACAAGCACATGGCGCATTGTGATGACATGGGTCATGGAGCAATGTGATGACAAGGGTCACCGAGCATTGTGATGAAAATTTCATGGAGCATTTTGGTGACAAAGGTCACAGAGCCTAGTGATGACGAGGGCATGGAGCACTGTGATGACAAAGGTCATGAAGCATTGTGATGACTGGAGTCACGGAGCATTGTGATGACATGGGACATAGAGCTTTGTGATGAAAAGGCAATGAGCATTGTGATGACAGGGGCATGGAGCATTGGCCTGACATGTTTCATGGATTATTGTGATGACAGTGGGCATGGTGCAATGTGATGCAAAGGCATGGAGCATTGTGATGAGAAGGTCATGGAGTATTTTGAAGACAGGTCTCAGGGAGCATTGTGATGACATATGTCATGGTCCATTGCGATGACAATGGAATGGAATATTGTGATGCCAAGTGTCATGGAGGATTGTGATGACAAATGTAATGGAGCATTTTGATGACAAGGGCTTGGAGCATTGTGATGACAATGGACATGGAGCATTGTGATGACAAGGGCATGGAGCATTGTGATGACAAGGGCCATTGAGAATTTTGATGACAAGTTCATGAAGCATTGTGATGAGAAGCACATGGAGCTTCCTATGACAGGGGTCATGGAGCATTGTGATGAAAAGTGCATACAGAATTGTGATGACAAATCATTTAACACGGTGATGAGAAGTGTAATGGAGCATAGTGATGCCAAGAACGAGGAGAATTGTGATGACAGGGGACATGGAGCATTGTGATGACCAGGGCATGGAGCATTGTGATGGCTAGACCGTGGAGATTTGTGATGAGAAGACCATGGATAATTGTGATGACGAGCATCATGGAGCACTGTAATGACAAGGGGAATGGAGCATTGTGATGAGAGTGGCCATGGAGCATTGTGATGACAAGGGTCATGGAGCATTTTGATGACAAGGGCGTGGAGAATTGTGATGAGAAGACCATGGATAATTGTGATGACGAGCGTCATGGAGCACAGTAATGACAAGGGGTATGGAGCATTGTGATGACAGTGGCCATGGAGCATTGTGATGACAAGTGTCATGGAGCATTCTGATGACAAGCTTGTGGAGTATTGTGACGACAATGGTATGGAGCATTGTGATGAAAAGGGCAGGGAGCATTGTGATAAAAAAGGCATGAAGCCATTTCATGACAGGTTTCAAGGAGCATTCTGACGACAAATGTCAGGGAACACTGTGATGACAAGTGTATTGCGAATGGTGATGAAAAAGATCATGGAGCATTTTGACGAAAAGGGCATGGAGAATTGTGATGACAGGCATCATGGAGCGTTGTGATGACAAGTGTTATGGAACATTGTGATCACAAGGGTTTGGAGCATTGTGATGATAGAAGTCATGGATAATTTTGTTTTCAAGGAGCATGGAGCATTGGGATGACAAGGGCATGAAGCAATGTGATCCCAAGGTTCATGGAGGATTGTGATGACAATGGTAATGGAGTATTGTGATGACAAGCAAATGGAGCATTGTGATGACAAGGTCATGTAGCATTTTGCTGACACAGGCATGGAGCATTGTGATGATAAGGGTCATGGAGCACTGTGATGAGAAGCATCACGGATCATTGTGATTACAGGGGTCATGGAGCATAGGGATGGCAAGGCCATGGGTCATTGTGATGACAAGTGTCATGGAGCATTGGGCTGAAAATGTTCATGGAGCATTGTGATGACTAGGGAATGGAGCATTGTGATGACAAGAGTCCCGGATCACTGTGTTGTCAGGGGTCATGGAGCGTTGTGATGACAGTGGTCATGGAGCATTGTGATGATAGGGATCATGAAGCATTGTGATGAGAAGTTCCTGGAGAATTGGACTGAAAATGTTCAGGAAGTATTGTGAGGACTGAGGTCATGGAGCATTGTGATGACAAGGGAATGGAGCACTGTGATGAAAAGTTCCTGGAGCATTGTGATGAGAAGACCATGGAGCCTTGTAGTAACAGGTCTCATGGAGCATTCTGATGAAAAGGGGCATGGAGTATTGTGATTACAGTGGTCTTGGAGCATTGTGATGACAAGGGCATGGAGCACTGTGATTACTGGTGTCTTGGAGCATTGTGATGAAATTGGCATGGATCATTGTTATGAAAATGGTATGGAGCCTTGTCATGACAGGGTTCCAGGAGCATACTGATGACAAGTGTCAGGGAGCATTGTGATGACAAGTTTATAGAGCATTGTGATGACAAAGGTCATGGAGCACTGTGATGAGAAGAGCATGGATAATTGTGATGATGAGTATCATGGGGCGTTGTGATGATAAGTGTTATAGAACATTGTGATCACAAGGATTTGGAGCATTGTGATGAGACAGATCATCGAATATTTTGATTTCATTTTGATGACAAGAGCCTGAAGCATTATGATGATGGGCATGGTGCATTTTGATGACAGGGTTCATGGAGCATTGAGATGCAAAGGGGCATGGATCATTGTGATTAGAGGGTTCATGGAGAATTGTGATGACAATGGCATGGAGCATTGAGATGCCAAGGGTCATGGAGCTTTGTGATGACAAAGGTCATGGAGCAATTTGATGACAAGGGGTGGTGCAATGTGATGAGAAGGGCAGGGAGCATTGTGATGACAGGTTCATAGAGCAATTTGATGAAAAGGGTGATGGAATATTTTGATGACAGGGGTTATGGAACATTGTGATGTCAGGGGTCATCGAACTTTGTGATGATAAGTGCATGTAGCATTGCAAAGACAGGAGTCATGGAACATTGTGATGACAGTGGTGAGGGAGTATTGTGATGAATAGTGATGTAACATTGTGATATCTGTGGAGACAGAGCATTTTGATGAGAAGTGCATGGAGAATTGTGTTGACAAGTTTTATGGAGCATTGTGGTGACAAGATTGTGGAGCACTGTGATGACAAGCGCAGGGTGCACTGTGATGACATGGGTCCTGGTGCATTGTGCTGACAAGCGCATGGAGCATTGTGATGACAAGGGTCATGGAGCATTGTGCTGAGGAAGGCATAGAGAATTGTGATGACAAGGGTCAAAGAGCATTGCGATGAAAATTTCATGGAGCAATGTGGTTAAATATGTCACAGAGACTGTGGATGACGAGGGCATGGACCATTGTGATGACAAAGGTCATGAAGCATTGTGATGAATCGATTCATGGAGCATTGTGATGACAGGGGTCATGGAGCATTGTGATAACAAGGGCATGGAGAATTGTGATGACAAGGGCAGGGAACATTGGTCTAATAACTTTCATGGATTATTGCGATGGCAGTTGGAATGGCGCATTGTGATGACAAGGGCATGGAGCATTGTGATGACCAGGTCAGGCAGTATTGTGAAGACAGGTGTCAGGGAGCACTGTGATGACATATGTAATGGCCCATTGTGATGACAATGGCATGGAGCATTGTGATGCCAAGTGTCATGGAGGATTCTGATGACAATAGAAATGGAGCATTGTGATGACAATGGCTTGGAGCATTGTGATGACAAGGGTCAGGGAGCATTGTGCTGACAAGTGCATGGAGAATTGTGATGACAAGCGTCATGTAGCATTCTGATGACAAGCTTGTGGAGTATTTTGTTGACAATGGCATGGAGCATTGTGATGAAAACGGCATGGGCATTGTGATGAAAAAGGCATGGAGCATTTTCATGACAGGGTTCAAGGAGCATTCTGATGACAAGTGTCAGGGAGCATTGTGATGACAAGTGTATTGAGAATTGTGATGACAAAGGTCATGGAGCATTGTGATGAATAAGGCATGGAGTAATGTGATGACAAGCATCTTAGTGCGTTGTGATGACAAGTGCTATGGAACATTGTGATCACAAGGGTTTGGAGCATTGTGATGACAGAGGTCATGGATCATTTAGATTTCAAGGTGCATGGAGCATTGTGATGACAAGGGCATGAAGCAATGTGATCCCATGGTTCATGGAGGACTGTGATGACAATGGGAATGGAGTATTGTGATGACAAGCGCATAGAGCATTGCAATGACAAGGTCAGGTAGTATTTTGCAGACAAAGGCATGGAGCATTGTGATGAAAGGTGTCATGGAGCCCTGTGATGACAAGCGTCATGGAGCATTGTGAATACAGGGGTCATGGAGCATTGGGATGACAAGGGCATGGATGATTGTGATGACAAGGGTCATGGAGCATTGGGCTGAAAATGTTCATGGAGTATTGTGATGACAAGTTCCTGGAGCACTTTGATGAGAAGACAATGGAGACTTGTGATGACAAGTCTCATGGAGCATTTTGATGAAAAGAGACATGGAGCATTGTGATTACAGGGGTCTTGGAGCATTGTGATGTCAAGGGCACGGAGCATTGTGATGAGAATGCCATGGAGCATTCTGATGACATGCATCATTGAGCTTTATGATGACAAGGGCATGGAGCATTGTGATTACAGGTGTCTTGGAGCATTGTGATTAAAATGGCATGGATCATTGTGATGAAAAAAGCATGGAGACGTGTCATGACAGGGTTAATGGAGCATACTGATGACAAGTGTCAGGGAGCATTGTGATAACAAGTGTATTAAGCATTGTGATGACAAAGGTCATGGAGCATTGTGATGAGAAGACCATGGATAATTGTGATGATGAGCGTCAAGGTGTGTTGTGATGATAAGTGTTATGGAACATTGTGATCACCAGGGTTTGGAGCATTGTGATGACAGAGGTCATGGAGCATTTTGATTTCATTGTGATGACAATAGCCTGAAGCATTATGATGATGGGCAGCGTCCATTGTGATGACAGGGTTCATGGAGCATTGAGATGAAAAGACGCATGGAGCATTTTGATTACAAGGGTCTTGGAGCATTGTGATGACAAGGGCACGGAGCATTGTGAGGAGAAGGCCATGGAACATTCTGATGACATGCGTCATGTAGCTTTTTGATGACAAGGGCATGGAGCATTTTGATTAGATGGGTCGTGGAGCATTGTGATGACAATTGTCATGGAGCCTTGTGATGACAAGGCCGTGGAACATTGTGATGGCAGGTGTCATGGAGCATAGTTATGACAGAGGTAAAGGAGCATTGTGATGAGAAGGGCATGGAGCATTGGTCTGAAATATTTCATGGATTATTGTGATGAGAGTGGGCATAGAGCATTGTGAGGACAAGGGCATGGAACACTGTGATACATGGGTCATGGAGGATTCTAATGACAAGGGCATGGGACATTGTGATGAGAAGGGCATCGAGCATTGTGATGATAAGTGTCATGGAGCTTTGTGATGACAAGGGCATGGAGAAATGTGATGAGAGTGTTCATGGAGCATTGTGATGACAATGACATCGAGCACTGTGGTGCCAGTGGTCATGGAGCTTTGTGATGACAAAGGTCATGGAGCATTTTGATGACAAGTGCATGGTGCATTGTGATGAGAATGGCAGGGAGTATTTTGATGCCAGGGTCATGCAGCAATTTGATGAAAAGTGTACTGGAACATTTTGATGACAGGGGTTATAGAACATTGTGATGTCAGGGGTCATGGAACATTGTGATGATAAGGGGATGTAGCATTGTGATGACAGGGGTCATGGGACATTGTGATTACTGGGCTGAGGGAGTATTGTGACGACTAGTGATGAAACACTGTGATATCTCTGGTGAGAGAGCATTTTGATGAGAAGTGTATGGAGCATTGTGATTACAAGGTTTATGGAGCATTGCAATGACAAGTTTCTGGACCGTTGTGATGAAAAGCGAATGGCACATTGTGATGAGAAGGGTCATGGAACATTTTTCAGACAAAGTCATGGAGCATTTTGATGACAATGGTCACGGAGCATTGTGATGAAAACGGCATGGGGCATTGTGATGAAAATGGCATGGAGCCTTTTCGTGACAGGGTTCAAGGAGCATTCTGATGACAAGTGTCAGGGAGCATTTTGATGACAAGTGTACTGAGCATTGTGATGACTAATGTCATGGAGCATTGTGATGAAAAGGGCATGGAATATTGTGATGACAGGCATCATGGAGCGTTGTGATGACAAGTGTTATGGAACATTGGGATCACAATGGTTTGGAGCATTGTGATGACAGAGGTCATGGATCATTTTGATTTCAAGGAGCATGGAGCATTGTGATGACAAGGGCATGAAGCAATGTGATCCCAAGGTTCATGGAGGATTGTGATGACAATGGAAATGGAGTATTTTGATGACAAGCACATAGAGCATTGTAATGACAAGGTCATGTAGCATTCTGCTGACAAAATCATGGAGCATTTTGATGACAGGTGTCATGGAGCACTGTGATGACAAGCGTCACAGAGCATTGTGAATACAGGGGTCATGGAGCATTGGGATGACAAGTGTCATGGAGCAGTGGGCTGAAAATGTTCGTGGAGTATTGTGATGACAGGGGTCATGGAACATTGTGATGACAGAGGTCAAGGAGAATTTTGATTTCATTGTGCTGACAATAGCTGGAAGCAATATGATGATGGGCATGATGCATTGTGATGACAGGGTTCATGGAGCATGGAGATGAAAAGGGGCATGGAGCATTGTGATTACAGGGGTCTTGGAGCACTGTGATGACAAGGGCATGGAGCATTTAATGAGAAGGCCATGGAACATTCTGATGACATGTGTCATGGTGCTTTTTGATGACAACGGCATGGAACATTGTGATTACAGGCGTCTTGGAGTATTGTGATGACAAGTGTCATGGAGCCTTTTGATTACAAGGCCATGGATCATCGTGATGGATGGCGTCATGGAGCACTGTTATGACAGGGGTAATGGAGCATTGTGATGACAAGGGCATGGAGCATTATGATGACAAGGGCATGGTGTATTGTGAAGACAGGTGTCAGGGAGCATTGTGATGACATATGTCATGGTGCATTGCGATGACAATGGCATGGAGCATTGTGATGCCAAATGTAATGGAGGATTGTAAGGACAAATATAATGTAGCATTGTGATGACTACGGCTTGGAGCATTATGATGACAAGGGCCAATGAGAATTTTCATGACAATGTCGTGAAGCATTGTGATGACAAGGTCCCGGAGCATTGTGATGAGAAAACCATGGAGCCTTGTGATGACAAGTCTCATGGAGCATACTGATGAAAAGGGGCATGGAGCATTCTGATTAAAGGGTTCTTGGAACATTGTGATAACAAGGGCATGGAGCATTGTGATGACAAGGGCATGGAGCATTGGTCTAATAAGTTTCATGGATTATTGTGATGACAGTTGGAATGGCGCATTGAGATGACAAGGGCATGGAGCATTGTGATGACCAGGTCAGGCAGTATTGTGAAAAGAGGTGTCACGGAGCATTGTGATGACATATGTAATGGCCCATTGTGATGACAATGGCACGGAGCATTGTGATGCCAAGTGTGATGGAGGATTCTAATGACAAAGGTAATGGAGCATTGTGATGACAAGGGTTTGGAGCATTGTGATGAGAAGGGTCAGGGAGCATTATGCTGACAAGTGCATGGATAATTGTGATGACAAGAGACATGGAGCATTCTGATGACAAGCTTGTGGAGTATTTTGATGACAATTGCATGGAGCATTGTGATGAAAATTGCATGGGGCATTGTGATGAAAAAGGAATGGAGCCTTTTGGTGACAGGGTTCAAGGAGCACTCTGACGACAATGTCAGGGAGCATTGTGATGACAAGTGTATTGAGAATTGTGATGACAAAGGTCAATGAGCATTTTGATGAAAAGGGCATGGAGTATTGTGATGACAGGCATCATGGAGCTTTGTGATGACAAGTGTTATGGAACATTGTGATCACAAGGGTTTGGAGCATTGTGATGACAGAGGTCATGGATTATTTTGATTTCAAGGAGCAGGGAGCATTGTGATGACAAGGGCATGAAGCAATGTGATTCCAAGTTTCATGGAGGATTGTGATGACAATGGTAAAGGAGTATTGTGATGACAAGTGCAAAGAGCATTGTAATGACATGGTCATGTAGCATTTTGCTGACAAATGCATGGAGCATTGTGATGACAAGATTCATGGAGCACTGTGATGACAAGCATCACGGAGCATTGTGAATACAGGGGTCATGGAGCATTGGGATGACAAGGGCATGGATCATTGTGATGACAAGGGTCATGGAGCATTGGGCTGAAAATGTTCATGGAGTACTGTGATGACTGGGGTCATGTAGAATTTTGATTTCATTGTGCTGACAATAGCCGGAAGCATTATGATGATTGGCATGATGCTTTGTGATGACAGGGTTCATGGAGCATTGAGATGAAGAGGGGCATGGAGCATTGTGATTACAGGGGTCTTGGAGCATTGTGATGACAAGGGCATTGAGCATTTTGATGAGAAGTACATGGAACATTCTGATGACGTGTCTTGGAGCTTTGTGATGACAAGGGCATAGAAATTTTGATGGCAGGGGTCATGGGGTATTGTTATGACAGGGGTAATGCAGCATTGTGATGATAAGGGCATGGAGCATTGTGATTACAAGGTTCATGGAGCATTGCCATGACCAATTTGTGGACCGTTGGGATGAAAAGTACGTGGAACATTGTGATGACAAGGGTCATGGAGCATTTTTTTGACAAAGGCATGGAGCATTGTGATGACAAGGGTCACGGAGCATTGTGATGAAAAGTTCAGGGAGCATTGTGGTTACAAAGGTAACAGAGCCTTGTGATGACGTGGGTATCGCCCATCGTGATGACAAATGTTATGAAGAATTGTGATGACTGGAGTCATGGAGCATTGTGATGACAGGGGTCATGGAGCATTGTGATGAAAAGGGCATGGAACATTGTGCTGAGAAAGGCATAGATCATTGTGATGACATGTGTCATGGAGCACTGTGATGACAAGCGTCACGGACCATTGAGAATACAGGGGTCATGGAGCATTAGGATGACAAGGGCATGGATCATTGTGATGACAAGGGTCATGGAGAATTGGGCTGAAAATGTTCCTGGAGTATTGTGATGACAGGTGTCATGGGGCATTGTGATTACAGGGGTCTTGGAGCATTATGATGACAGAGGTCCCAGATCATTGGGTTGTCAGCTGTCATGGAGTGTTGTGATGACAGTGGTCATGGAGCATTGTGATGATATTGTTCATGGAGCATTGTGATGAGAAGGTCATGGAGCAGTGGGCTGAAAATGTTCATGGAGTATTGTGATGACAGTGGTCATGGAGCATTGTGATGACAACGGAATCGAGCATGGTGATGACAAGTTCCTGGAGCATTGTGATGAGATGACCATGGAGACTTGTGATGACAAGTCTCATGGAGCATTCTGATGATAAGGGGCATGGAGCATTGTGATTACAGGGGTCTTGGAGCATTGTGATGACAAGGGCAAGGAGCATTGTGATGAGAAGGCCATGGAACATTCTGATGACATGCGTCATGGAGCTTTGTGATGACAAGGGCATGGAGCATTGTGATTACAGGGGTTTTGGAGCATTGTGATGACAATGGTCATGGAGCCTTGTGATGACAAGGCCGTGGAACATTGTGATGGCAGGGGTCATGAAGCATTGTTATGACAGAGATAATGGAGCATTGTGATGAGAAGGGCATTGAGCATTGGTCTGAAATGTTTCATGGATTATTGTGATAAGAGTGGGCATGGAGCATTGTGATGACAAGGGCCCGGAACACTGTGATACATGGGTCATGGAGGATTATAATGACAAAGGCATGGAGCATTGTGATGGGAAGGGCATCGAGCATTGTGATGACAAGTGTCATGGTGCTTTGTGATGACAAGGGCATGGAGGCATGTGATGAGAGGGTTCATGGAGCATTGTGATGACAATGACATGGAGCATTGTGATGCCAAGGGCCATGGAGCTTTGTGATGACAATGGTCATGGAGCATTTTGATGACAAGGGTGTGGTGCATTGCGATGAGAAGGGCAGGGAGCATTTTGATGACAGGGTCATGCAGCAATTTGCTGAAAAGTGTAATGGAATATTTTGATGACAGGGGTTATAGAACATTGTGATGCCAGGGGTCGAGGAGCTTTGGGATAAAACGGGTCATGGAGCATTTTGAGGACAGGGGTTATGGAACATTGTGATGTCAGTGGTCATGGAATATTTTGCAGATAAGGGGATGTAGCATTGTGATGACAGGGGTCATGGAATATTCTGATAACAGGGGTGAGGGAGGATTGTGATGACTAGTGGTGGGACATTGTGATATCTCATGTGAGAGAGCATTTGGATGAGAAGTTCATGGAGCATTGTGATTACAAGGTTTATGGAGCATAGCGATGACAAGGTTGTGGATCATTGTGATGAAAAATACATGGCACATTGTGATGACAATGGTCATGGAGCATTGTTCTGACAATGGCATGGAGCATTGTGATGACAACGGTCACGGAGCATTGTGATGAAAAGTTCATGGAGCATTGTGGTTACAAAGGTCACAGAGCCTTGTGATGATGTGGGAAAGGACCTTTGTGATGACAAACGTTATGAAGCATTGTGATGACTGGAGTCACGGGGCATTGTGATGACAGGGGTCATGGAGCATTGTGATGACAAGGGCATGGAGCACTGTGATGACAGGGTCATGGAGCATTGGTCTGACAAGTTTCATAGATGATTGTGATGACAGTGGACATGGTGCATTGTGATGAAAAGGGCATGGAGCATTGTGATGACAAGGGCATGGAATATTGTGAAGACGTGTCAGGGAGCATTGTGATGACATATGTCATGGTCCATTGCGATGACAATGGCATGGAGCATTGTGATGCCAAATGTAATGGAGGATTGTAATGACAAATATAATGGAGCATTGTTATGACTATGGCTTGGAGCATTGTGATGACAAGGGCCATTGAGAATTTTCATGACAATGTCGTGAAGCATTGTGATGACAAGGTCCTGGAGCACTGTGATGAGAAAACCATGGAGCCTTGTGATGACAAGTCTCATGGAGCATACTGATTAAAAGGGGCATGGAGCATACTGATTACAGGGGTCTTGGAACATTGTGATAACAAGGGCATGGAGCATTGTGATGACAAGGGCATGGAGCATTGGTCTAATAAGTTTCATGGATTATTGTGATGACAGTTGGAATGGCGCATTGTGATGACAAGGGCATGGAGCATTGTGATGACCAGTTCATGCAGTATTGTGAGAAGAGGTGTCACGGAGCATTGTGATGACATATGTATTAGCCCATTGTGATGACAATGGCATGGAGCATTGTGATGCCAAGTTTCATGGAGGATTCTGATGACAAAGGTAATGGAGCATTGTGATGACAATGGCTTGGAGCATAGTGATGACAAGGTTCAGGGAGCATTGTGCTGACAAGTGCATGGAGAATTGTGATGACAAGGGTCATGAAGCATTCTGATGACAAGCTTGTGGAGTATTTTGATGACAATGGCATGGAGCATTGTGATGCCAAGGGTCATGGAGCTTTGTGATGACAATTCATTGAGCATTTTGATGACAAGTGCATGGTGCATTGTGATGAGAAGGGCAGGGAGCATTTTGAGGACCGGGTCATGCAGCAAGTTGATGAAAAGTGTAATGGAACATTTTGATGGCAGGGGTTATAGAACATTGTGATGTCAGGGGTGTTGGAGCTTTGGGATGAAACGGGTCATGGAGCATTTTCTTCACAGGGGTTATGGATGATTGTGATATCAGGGGTCATGGAACATTGTGATGATAAGGGGATGTAGCATTGTGATGACAGATTCATGGAACATTGTGATTCCAGGTGTGAGTGAGTATCGTTATGACTATTGTTGGAATATTGTGATATCTCTGGTGAGAGAGCATTTTGATGAGAAGCGCATCTACCATTGTGATTACAAGGTTTATGGAGCTTTGCAATGACAAGGTTGTGGACCGTTGTGATGAAATGCACGTGGCACATTGTGATGATAATGGTGATACAGCATTGTTCAGGCAAAGACTTGGAGCATTGTGATGACAAGGGTCACAGAGAATTGTGATGAAAATTTCATGGAGCATTGTGGTTACAAATGTCACAGAGCCATGTGATGACGCGGGCATGGACCACTGTGATGACAAACGTTATGAAACATTGTGATGACTGGAGTCACGGAGCATTGTGATGACAGGGGTCATGGAGCTTTTTGGTGACAAGGGCATGGAGCATTGTGATGACAGGGGCATGGAGCATTGGTCTGACAAGTTTCACAGATTATTGTGATGACAGTGGGAATGGTGCATTGTGATGAAAAGGGCATGGAGCATTGTGATGAGAAGGTCATGGAATATTGTGAAGAGAGGTGTCAGGGAGCATTGTGATGATATATGTCATGGTCCATTGCTATGACAATGGCATGGAGCATTGTGATGCCAAATGTAATTGAGAATTGTAATGAAAAATATAATTGAGCATTGTGATGATTAGGGCGTGGAGCATTATGATGACAAGGGCCATTGAAAATTTTCATGACAAGGTCGAGAAGCATTGTGATGACAAGGTCCTGGAGCATTGTGATGAGAAAACCATGGAGCCTTGTGATGACAAGTCTCATGGAGCATACTGATGAAAAGGGGCATGGAGCATTGTGATTACAGGGGTCTTGGATCATTGTGATGAAAAGGGCATGGAGAATTGTGAGGAGAAGGCCATGAAGCATTCTGATGATAAGCGTCATGGAGCTTTTTGATGACAAGATCATGGAGCATTGTGATTACAGGGATCTTGGAGCATTGTGATGAAAAGGGCATGGATAATTGTGATTAAAAAGGCATGGAGGCTTGTCATGACAGGGTTCAAGGAGCATACTGACGACAAGTGTCAGGGAGCATTGTGATGACAAGTGTATTGAGCATTGTGATGACAAAGATCATGGAGCATTGTGATGAGAAGACCATGGATAATTGTGATGATGAGCGTCATGGGGTTTTGTGATGGTAAATGTTATGGAACATTGTGATCACAAGTGTTTGGAGCATTATGATGACAGAGGTCATGGAGAATATTGATTTCATTGTGATGACAATAGCCTGAAGCATTATGATGATGGGCATGGTGCATTGTGATGACAGGGTTCATGGAACATTGAGATGAATAGTGGCATGGAGCACTGTGTTTACAGGGGTTTTGGAGCATTGTGATGACAAGGGCAAGGAGCATTTTGATGAGATGGCCATGGAACATTCTGATGACGTGTCATGGAGCTTTGTGATGACAACGGCATGGAGCATTGTGATTAAAGGGGTCTTGGAGCATTGTGATGACAAGTGTCATGGAGCCTTGTGATGACAAGGCCGTGGAACATTGTGAGGGCAGGGGTCATGGAGCATTGTTATGACAGGGGTAATGGAGCATTGTGATGAGAAGGGCATGCAGCATTGTGATTACAATTTTTATGGAGCATTGTGATGACAAATTTTTGCACCTTTGGGATGAAAAGCGCGTGGCACATTGTGATGACAATGGTCATGGAGCATTTTAATGACAAAGGCATGGAGCATTGTGATGACAAGGGTCACGGAGCATTGTGATGAAATGTTCATGGAGCATTGTGGATACAAAAGTAACAGAGCCTTGTGATGACGTGGGCATGGACCATTGTGATGACAAATATTATGAAGCACTGTGATGACTGGAGTCACAGAGCATTGTGATGACAGGTGGCATGGAGCATTGTGATGACAAGTTCCTGGAGCATTGTGTTGAGATGACCATGGAGACTTGTGATGACAAGTCTCATGGAGCATTCTGATGAAAAGGGGCATGGAGCATTGTGATTACAGGGGTCTTGGAGCATTGTGATGACAAGGGCATGGAGCACTGTGAGGAGAAGGCCATGGAGCATTCTGATGACATACGTCATGGAGCATTGTGCTGAGAAAGGCATAGAGCATTGTGATGACAGGGGATAAAGAGCATTGTGAAGAAAAGTTCATGGAGCATTGTGGTTAAAAAGGTCACAGAGACTCTTGATGATGAGGGCATGGAACATTGTGATGACAAAGGTCATGAAGCATTGTGATGACTGGAGTCAAGGAGCATTGTGATGACAGGGGTCATGGAGCATTGTGATAACAAGGGCATGGAGCATTGTGATGACAAGGGCATGGAGCATTGTGATGACCATGTGATGCAGTACTGTGAAGACAGTTGTCAGGGAGCATTGTGCTGACATATATAATGGCCCATTGTGATGACAATGGCATTGAGCATTGTGATGCCAATTATCATGGAGGATTCTGAAGACAAAGGTAATGGAGCATTGTGATGACAATGGCTTGGAGCATTGTGATGAAAACGCCATGTGGCATTGTGATGAAAATGGCATGGAGACTTTTCGTGACAGGGTTCAAGGAGCATTCTGACGACAAATGTCAGGGAGCATTGTGATGACAATGTATTGAGAATTGTGATGACAAATGTCATGGAGCATTGTGATGAAAAGGGCATGGAGTATTGTGATGACAGGCATCATGGAGCGTTGTGATGACAAGTGCTATGGAACATTGTGATCACAAGGGTTTGGAGCATTGTGATGACAGAGGTCATGGATCCTTTTGATTTCAAGGAGCATGGAACATTGTGATGACAAGGGCATAAAGCAATGTGATCCCAAAGTTCATGGAGGATTGTGATGATAATGGTAATGGAGTATTGTGATGACAAGCACATAGAGCATTGTGATGACAATGTCATGTAGCATTCTGTTGACAAAGGCATGAAGCATTGTGATGCCAGGTGTCATGGAGCACTGTGATGACAAGCGTCACGGAGCATTGTGAATACAGTGGTCATGGAGAATTGGGATGACAAGGGCATGGATCATTGTGATGACAAGGGTCATGGAGCACTGGGCTGAAAATGTTCATGGAGTATTGTGATGACAGGGGTCAGGTAGCATTGTGATGACTAGGGAATGGAGCATTGTAATGACAAGAGTCCCTGATCATTGTGTTGTCGGGTGTCATGGAGTGTTGTGATGACAGTGGTCATGGAGCATTGTGATGATATTTGTCATGGAGCATTGTGATGAGAAGGTCATAGAGTATTTGGCTGAAAATGTTCATGGAGTATTGTGATGACAGTGGTCATGGAACATTGTGATGACAAGGGAATGGAACATGGTGATGACAGTGGTCATGGAACATTTTGATTACAGGGTTGAGGGAGGATTGTGATGACTAGTGAGGGAACATGTTTATATCTCAGGTGAGAGAGCATTTGGATGAGAAGAGCATGGAGCATTGTGATTACAAGGTTTATGGAGCATAGTGATTACAAGGTTGTGGATAATTGTGATGGAAAGCCCGTGGCACGTTTTGATGACAAGGGTATTGGAGCATTTTTCTGACAAAGGCATGGAGCACTGTGATGACAAGTGTCACGGAGCACTGTGTTGAAATGTTCATGGAGCATTGTGGTTACAAAGGTCACAGAGACTTGTGATGACGCAGGCATGGACCGTTGTGATGACAAACGTTATGAAGCATTTTGATGACTGGAGTCACGGAGCATTGTGTTGACAGGGTTCATGGAGCATTGTGATGACAAGTGCATGGGGCATTGTGATGACAATGTCATGGAGTATTGTGAAGACAGGTGTCAGGGAGCATTTTGATGACATATGTCATGGTTCATTTCGATGACAATGGCATGGTGCATTGTGATGCCAAATGTAATGGAGGATTGTGATGACAAATATGATGGAGCATTGTGATGACTAGGGCTTGGAGCATTATGATGACAAGGGCCTTTGAGAATTTTCATGACAATGTCGTGAAGCATTGTGATGACAATGTCCTTGAGCATTGTGATGAGAAAACCATGGAGCCTTGTGATGACAGGTTTCATGGAGCATACTGATGAAAAGGGGCATGGAGCATTCTGATTACAGGGGTCTTGGAACATTGTGATAGCAAGGGCATGGAGCATTGTGATGACAAGGGCATGGAGCATTGGTATAATAAGTTTCATGGATTATTGTGATGACAGTTGGAATGGCGCATTGTGAAGACAGTGGTCATGGAGCATTGTGATGATACTGGTCATGGAGCATTGTGATGAGAAGGGCATGGAGCATTGTGATGACCAGGTCATGCATTATTGTGAAGAGAGCTGTCAGGGAGCATTGTGATGACATATGTAATGGCCCATTGTGATGACAATGGCATGGAGCATTGTGATGCCAAATGTAATTGAGAATTGTAATGAAAAATATAATTGAGCATTGTGATGATTAGGGCGTGGAGCATTATGATGACAATGGCCATTGAAAATTTTCATGACAAGGTCGAGAAGCATTGTGATGACAAGGTCCTGGATCATTGTGATGACAAAACCATGGATCCTTGTGATGACAAGTCTCATGGAGCATACTGATGAAAAGGGGCATGGAGCATTGTGATTACAGGGCATTGTGATTACAGGGGTCTTGGAACATTGTGATGACAAGGGCATGGAGCATTGTGAGGAAAAGTCCAAGGAGCATTCTGCTAGCATGCATCATTGAGGTTTGTGATGAAAAGGGCATGGAGAATTGTGATCACATGGGTCTTGGAGCATTGTAATGAAAAGAGCATGGATCATTGTGATGAAAATGGCATGGAGCCTTGTCATGAGAGGGCTCAAGGAGCATACAGACCACAAGTGTCAGGGAGCATTTTGATGAAAAGTGTATAGAGCATTGTGATGACAAAGGTCATGGAGCATTGTGATGAGAAGACCATTGATAATTGTGATGTCGAGCATCATGGGGCATTGTGATGACAAGTGTTATGGAATATTGTGATCACAAGGGTTTGGAGCATTGTTATGACAGAAGTCATGGAGCATTTTGATTTTATTTTGATGACAATAGCATGAAGCATTATGATGAGAGGCATGGTGCATTGTGATGACAGGGTTCATGGATCATTGAGATGAAAAATGGCATACAGCATTGTGAATACAGGGTTCTTGGAGCATTGTGATGAGAAGGGTCATGGAGCTTTGTGATGACGAAGCCAAGGAACATCGTGATGGCAGGGGTCATGGAGCATAGTTATGACAGCGGTAATGGAACTTTGTGATGGCAAGGGTATGGAGCATTGTGATGAGAAGGCCATGGAGCATTCTGATGATATGTGTCATGGAGCTTTGTGAAGACAAGGGCATGGAGCAGTGTGATGAGAGCGTTCATGGAGCATTGTGATGACAATGACATGGAGCATTGTGATGCCAAGGGTCATGGATCTTTGTGATGTCAAAAGTCATGGAGCATTTTGATGGCAAGGGCGTTGGGCATTGTGATGAGAAGGGCAGGGAGCATTGTGATGACAGGGTTATGGAGCAATTTGATGAAAAGTGTCATGGAACATTTTGATGACAGGTGTTATGGAACATTGTGATGTCAGGGGTCATCGAACATTGTGATGATAAGTGCATGTAGCACTGTGATGACAGGAGTCATGGAACAATGTGTTGACAGGGGTGAGGGGGTATTGTGAGAAATAGTGATGTAGCATTGTGATATCAGTGGTGAGAGAGCATTTTGATGAGAAGTGCATGGAGCATTGTGATGACAAATTTTATGGAGCATTGTGATAACAAGATTGTGGAGCACTGTGATGACAAGCGCATGGTGAATTGTGATGACATGTGTCATGGAGCATTGTGCCGAGAAGTGCATGGACCATTGTGCTGACAAGGGTCAAAGAGCATTGTGATGAAAAGTTCATGGAGCATTGTGGTTAAAAAGGTCACAGAGACTGTTGATGGCGAGGGCATGGACCATTGTGATGACAAAGGTCATGAAGCATTGTGATGACTGGAGTCATGGAGCATTGTGATGACAGGTGTCATGGAGCATTGTGATAACAAGGCCATGGAGCATTGTGATGACAAGGACATGGAAATTTGTCTAATAAGTTTCATGGATTATTTCGAGGACATTTGGAATGGATAATTGTGAAGAGCAGGTCATGCAGTATTGTGAATATAGGTGTCAGGGAGCATTGTAATGACATATGTAATGGCCCATTGTGATGACAATGGCATGGAGCATCTGATGCCAAGTGTCATGGAGGAATCTGATGACAAATGTAATGGAGAATTGAGATGACAATGGCTTGGAGCATTGAGATGACAAGGGTCAGGGAGCATTGTGCTGACAAGTGCATGGAGAATTGTGATGCCAAGGGTCATGGAGCATTCTGATGACAAGCCTGTGGAGTATTTTGATGACAATGGCATGGAGCATTGTTATGAAAACGGCATGGGGAATTGTGATGAAAAAGGCATGGAGCCTTTTCGTGACAGGTTTCAAGGAGCATTCTGATGAAAAGTGTCAGGGAGCATTGTGATGACAAGTGTATTGAGAATTGTGATGACAAAGGTCATGGAGCATGGTGATTAAAATGGCATAGAGTATTTTGATGACAGGCATCTTGGAGCGTTGTGATGACAAGTGTTATGGAACATAGTGATCACAACGGATTGGAGCATTGTGATGACAGAGCTCATGGATCATTTTGATTTCAAGGAGCATGGAGCATTGTGATAACAAGGGCATGAAACAATGTGATCCCACTGTTCATGGAGGATTGTGATGACAATGCAAATGGAGTATTGTGATGACAAGCGCATACAGCATTGTAATGACAAGGTCCTGTAGCATTTTGCTGACAAAGGCATGGATCATTGTGATGACACGTGTCATGGAGCACTGTGATGACAAGCGTCACGGAGCATTGTGAATACAGGGGTCATGGAGCATTGGGATGACAAGGGCATGGATATTTGTGATGACAAGAGTCATGGAGCATTGGGCTGAAAATGTTCATGGAGTGTTGTGATGACAGGGGTCATGGAACATTGTGATGACTAGGGAATGGAGCAATGTGATTAAAAGAGTCCCGGATCATTGTGTTGTCAGTTGTCATGGAGTGTTGTGATGACCGTGGTCATGGAGCATTGTGATGATATTGGCCATGGAGCATTGTGATGAGTAGGTCGTGGAGCACAGGGCTGAAAATATTCATGGATTATTGTGATGACAGGGGTCATGGAGCATTGTGATGACAAGGGAATGGAGCATGGTGATTACAAGGTCCTGGAGCACTGTGATGAGAAGACCATGGAGACTTGTGATGACAAGTCTCATGGAGCATTCTGATGAAAAGGGGCATGGAGCCTTGTGATTACAGGGGTCTTGGAGCATTGTGATGACAAGGGTATTGAGCATTGTGAGGAGAAGGCCATGCAGCATTCTGATGACATGTGTCATGGAGATTTGTGATGACTAGCGCATGGAGCATTGTGATTACAGGGGTCTTGAAGCATTGTGATGAAAAGGGCATGGATCATTGTGATGAAAAGGCATGGAGCCTTGTCATGACAGGTTTCAAGGAGCATACTGAAGACAAGTGTCAGGGAGCATTGTGACGACAAGTGTATTGAGCACTGTGATGACAAAGATAATGGAGAATTGTGATGAGAAGACCATGGATAATTGTGATGATGAGCTTCATGGCGTGTTGTGATGATAAGTGTTATGGAACATTGTGATCACAAGAGTTTTGAGCATTATGATGACAGAGGTCATGGAGAATATTGATTTCATTGTGATGACAATTGCCTGAAGCATTATGATGATGGGCATGGTGCATTGTGATGACAGGGTTCATGGAGCATTGAGATGAAAAGGGGCATAGAGCATTGTGTTTACAGGGGTCTTGGAGCATTGTGATGACAAGGGCATGGAGCATTGTGATGAGAAGGCCATGGAACCTTCTGATGACATGCGTCAAGGAGCTTTGTAATGACAAGGGCATGGAGCATTGTGATTACAGGGGTCTCCAGCATTGTAATGACAAGTGTCATGGAACCTTGTGATGACAAGGCCGTGGAACTTTGTGATGGCAGGTATCATGGTGCATTGTAATGACAGGGGTAATGGAGCATTGTGATGAGAAGGGCATGGAACATTTGTCTGAAATGTTTCATTGATTATTGTGATGAGAGTGGGCATGGAGCAGTGTGATGACAAGGGCATTGAACATTGGTCTAGTATGCTTCATGGATTATTGTGATGACAGTTGGAATGGCGCATTGTGATGACAAGGACATGGAGCATTGTGATGACAAGGGTCATGGAGATTTGTGATGACAAGTCATGGACCATTTTGATGACTAGCACATGGCGCATTGTGATGAGAAGGGCAGGGAGCATTTTGATGACCGGGTCATGCAGCAATTTGATGAAAAGTGTAATGGAATATTTTGATGGCAGGGGTTATAGAACATTGTGATATCAGGGGTCTTGGAGCTTTGGGATGAAAAGGGTCATGGAGAATTTTGATGACAGGGGTTATGGAACATTGTGATGTCAGGGGTCATGGAACATTGTGATGATAAGGGGATGTAGCAGTGTGATGACAGGGTCATGGAACATTTTGATTACAGGGGTGAGGGAGTATTGTGATGACTAGTGATGGAACACTGTGATATCTCTGGTGAGAGAGCATTTTGATGAGAAGTGCATGGAGCATTGTGATTACAAGGTTTATGGAGCATTGCAATGACAAGGTTGTGGACCGTTGTGATGAAATGTGTGTGGCACATTGTGAAGACAGTGGTCATGGAGCATTGTTCTGACAAAGACTTGGAGCATTGTGATGACAAGGGTCACAGAGAATTGTGATGAAAAGTTCATGGATGATTGTGGATAAAAAGGTCACAGAACCTTGTGATGACACGGGCATGGACCATTGTGATGAGAAACGTTATGAAGCATTGTGATGACTGGAGTCACAGAGAATTGTGATGACAAGGGTCATGGAGCATTGTGATGGCATGTGTCAATGAGCATTTTCCTGACAAGCGCATGGAGCATTGTGATGACAAGGGTCATGGAGCTTGTGATGACATGTGTCATGGAGCATTGTGCTGACAAGCGCATGGAGCATTGTGATGACAAGGGTCATGGAGCATTGTGCTGAGAAAGGCATAGAGCATTGTGATGACAAGGTTCAAAGATCATTGTGATGAAAAATTCATGGATCATTTTGGTTAAAATGCTCACAGAGAGTGATGATGACGAGGGCATGGACCATTGTGGTGACAAGGTCATGAAGCATTGTGATGACTGGAGTCACAGAGCATTGTGATGGCAGGGGTCATGGAGCATTGTGATAACAAGGGCGTGGAGCATTGTGATGACCAGGGCAAGGAGGTCATGGATCATTTTGATTTCAAGGAGCATGGAGCATTGTGAGGACAAGGGCATGAAGCAATGTGATCCCAAGTTTCATGGAGGATTGTGATGACAATGGAAATGGAGTATTGTGATGACAAGTGCATAGAGCATTGTAATGACAAGGTCATGTAGCATTTTGCTGACAAAGGCATGGAGCATTGTGATGACATGTGACATG
Source organism: Mesoplodon mirus (assembly GCF_964341445.2). Lineage (NCBI taxonomy): Eukaryota > Metazoa > Chordata > Mammalia > Artiodactyla > Ziphiidae > Mesoplodon > Mesoplodon mirus. The sequence goes on from NW_028295252.1 coordinate 58,979, forward strand.
GAGCACTGTGATAAATTTCGTCACGGATCATTGTGAATACAGTGGTCATGGAGCATTGGGATGACAAGGGCATGGATCATTGTGATGACAAGGGTCATGGAGCACTGGGCTGAAAATGTTCATGGAGTGTTGTGATGACAGGTGTCATGGAGCACTGTGATGACTATGGAATGGAGCATTGTGATGACAAGAGTCGCGGATCATTGTGTTGTCGGGTGTCATGGTGTGTTGTGATGACAGTGGACATGGAGCATTGTGATGAATAGGTCTTGGAGCATTGGGCTGAAATTATTCATGGATTATTGTGATGACACTGGTCATGGAGCATTGTGATGAGAAGGGAATGGAGCATGGTGATGACAAGGTCCTGGAGCATTGTGATGAGAAGACCATGGAGACTTGTGATGACAAGTCTCATGGAGCCTTCTGATGAAAAGGGGCATGGAGCATTGTGATTACAGGGGTCTTGGAGCATTGTGATGACTAGGGCATGGAACACTGTGATACATGTGTCATGGGTCATGGAGGATTGTGATGACAAGTCATGGAGCATTGTGATGACAAGGGCATGGAGCATTGTGATGACAGGAGCATGGAGCATTTGTCTGACAAGTTTCATAGATTATTGTGATGACAGTGGACATGGTGCATTGTGATGACAAGGGCATGCATCATTGTGAAGAGAAGGTCATGGTGTATTGTGAAGACAGGTGTCAGGGAGCATTGTGATGACATATGTCATGGTCCATTGCGATGACAAAGGTAGGGTGTACTGTGATGCCAAATGAAATGGAGGATTGTGATGAGAAATATAATGGAGCATTGTGATGACTAGGGCTTGGAGCATTATGATGACAATGGCCATTGAGAATTTTCATGACAAGGTCGTGAAGTATTGTGATGACATGTTCCTTGAGCATTGTGATGACAAAACCATGGAGCCTTGTGATGACAAGTCTCATGGAGCATACTGATGAAAAGGGTCTTGGAACATTGTGATGACAAGGGCATGGAGCATTGTGAGGAGAAGACCAAGGAGCATTCTGATGGCATGCGTCATCGAGCTTTGTGATGACAAGGGCATGGAGCTTTGTGATGAGGAGGTCAGGGCGTACTGTGAAGACAGGTGTCAGGGAGCATTGTGATGACATATGTCAAGGTCCATTGCGATGACAATGGCATGGATCACTGTGATGCCAAACGTAATGGAAAATTGTGTTGACAAATATAGTGGAGCATTGTGATGATTAGGGCTTGGAGCCTTATGATGACAAGGGCCGTTGAAAATTTTCATGACAAGGTCGAGAAGCATTGTGATGACAAGATCCTGGATCATTGTGATGAAAAAATCATGGAGCCTTGCGATGACTAGTCTCATGAAACCTACTGAAGAAAAAGGGCATGGAGCATTGTGATTACAGGGGTCTTGGAACATTGTGATGACAAGGGCATGGAGCATTGTGTGGAGAAGACCAAGGAGCATTCTGATGGCATGCGTCATTGAGCTTTGTGATGACAAGGGCATAGAGCATTGTGATTACATGGGTCTTGGAGCATTGTGATAAAAAGGGCATATATCATTGTGATGAAAAAGGCATGGAGCCTTGTCATGACAGGGTTCAAGGAGCATACTGACAACATGTGTCAGGGAGCATTGTGATGACAAGTGTTTTGAGCACTGTGATGACAAAGATCATGGAGCACTGTGATGAGAAGACCATGGATAATTGTGATGACGAGTGTCATGGGGCTTTGTGATGACAAGTGTTATGGAATATTGTGATCACAAGGGTTTGGATCATTGTTATGACGGAGGTCATGGAGCATTTTGATTTCATTGTGATGACAACAGCATGAAGCATTATGATGATGGGCATGGTGCATTGTGATGACAGGGTTCATAGATCATTGAGATGAAAAGGGGCATAGAGCATTGTGATTACAGGGTTCTTGGAGCATTGTGTTGAGAAGGGTCATGGAGCTTTGTGATGACAAGGCCACAGAACATTGTTATGGCAGGGGTCATGGAGCATTGTTCTCACAGGTGAAATGGAGCATTGTGATGGCAAGGGCATGGAGCATTGTGATGACAAGGCCATGGAGCATTCTGAAGACATGTGTCATGGAGCTTTGTGAAGACAAGGGCATGGAGCAATGTGATGAGAGCGTTCATGGAGCATTGTGATAACAATGACATGGAGCATTGTGATGCCAAGGGTCATGGATATTTGTGATGAGAAAGGTCATGGAGCATTTTGATGGCAAGGGCATTGTGCATTGTGATGAGAAGGGCAAGGAGCATTCTGATGACAGGGTCATGGAGCAATTTGATGAAAAGTGTCAAGGAACATTTTGATGACAGGTGTTATGGAACATTGTGATGTCAGGGGTCATTGAACATTGTGATGATATGTGCATGTAGCATTGTGATGAAAGGAGTCATGGAGCATTGTGATGATAAGGGAATGGAGCATGGTGATGACAAGGTCCTGGAGCATTGTGATGACAAACCCATGGAGCCTTGTGATGAAAAGTCTCATGGAGCATACTGATGAAAAGGGGCATGGAGCATTGTGATTACAGTTGTCTTGGAACATTGTGATGACAAGGGCATGGAGCATTGTGAGGAGAAGACCAAGGAGCATTTTGCTGGCATGCATCCTTGAGCTTTGTGATGACAAGGGCATGGAGCATTTTGATTATATGGGTCTTGGAGCATTGTGATGAAAAGGGCATGGATCATTGTGATGAAAAAGGCATGGAGCCTTGTCATGACAGGGTTCAAGGAGCATACAGACAACAAGTGTCAGGGAGCATTTTGATGACAAGTGTATTGAGCATTGTGATGACATGGGTCATGGAGCATTTTGCTGAGAAAGGCATAGAGCACTGTGATGACAAGGGTCAAAGAGCATTGTGATGAAAAGTTCATGGAGCATTGTGATGACAAAGAAATGTAGCATTGTGATGCCAAGGGTCATGGATCTCTGTGATGACATAGGTCATGGAGCATTCTGATGGCACGGGAATTGTGCATTGTGATGAGAAGGGCTGGGAGCTTATTGATGACAGGGTCATGGAGCAATTTGATGAAAAATGTCATGGAACATTTTGATGACAGGTGTTATGGAACATTGTGATGGCAGGGGTCATCGAACATTGTGATTATGAGTGCATGTATCATTGTGATGACAGGAGTCATGGAACATTGTGATGACAGGGGTGAGGGGGTATTGTGACCAATAGTTATGTAGCATTGGGATATCAGTGGTGAGAGAGCATTTTGATGAGAAGTGCATGGAGCATTGTGATGAGAAGTTTTATGCAGCATGGTGATGAGAAGTTTGTGGAGCACTGTGATGACAAGCGCATGGTGCATTGAGATGACATGTGTCATGAAGCATTGTGCTAACAAGCGCATGGAGCATTGTGATGACAAGGGTCATGGAGCATTGTGCTGAGAAAGGCATAGAGCATTGTGATGTCAAGGGTCAAAGAGCACTGTGATGAAAACTTCATGGAGCATTGTCGTTAAAAAGGTCACATAGACTGTTGATGACGAGGACATGGACAATTGTGATGACAAAGTTCATGAAGCATTGTGATGACTGGAGCCACGGAGCATTGTGATGACAGGGGTCATGGAGCATTGTGATAACAAGGGCATGGAGCATTGTGATGACAAGGGCATGGAACATTGGTCTAATAAGTTTCAAGGATTCTTGCGATGACAGTTGGAATGGTGCATTGTGATGACAAGGGCATGGAGCATTGTGATGACCAGGTCATGCAGTATTGTGAAGACAGTTGTCAGGGAGAATTGTGATGACATATGTAATGGCCCATTGTGATGACAATGGCATAAAGCATTGTGATGCCAAGTGTCATGGAGGATTCTGATGACAAAGGTAATGGAGCATTGTGATGGCAATGGCTTGGAGTATTGTGATGACAAGGGTCATGGAACATTGGGCTGAAAATGTTCATGGAGTATTGTGATGACAGGTGTCATGGAGCATTGTGATGACAAGGGAATGGAACATTGTGATGACAAGAGTCCGGAATCATTGTGATGACAGGTGTCAGGAAGCATTGTGATGACAGGGGTCATGGCGCACTGTGATGACAGGGGCATGGAGCTTTGTGATGACATGTGCATGGAGCATTGTGATGACAAGTGCATGGAGCATTGCAATGTCAAGTGGATGGAGAATTGTGATGACAAGAGCATGTAACATTTTGATGAGAAGTGTCATGTAGCATTGTGATGACAAGTACGTGGAGAATTGTGATGACAAGGGACATGGAGCTTTGTGATAACCAGGGCATGGTGCACTGTGATGAAAGGGGACATGGAGCATTATTATGAGAACGGCCATGGTGCATTCTGACATAAGATATCACTTATGAAAGGAATGTAAACATGTCTACATATGAACTGATTTAGGGAAGAGAACAGAGTCTCAGATTTAGAAAACAATCTAACGCTTGCTTAAGAGGAAAGAGAGGTGGGGAGATGCACAAAACATAAGATTGATATTAGAACATGTACCGTTCCATAATCCAAAAACAGAAGAGACAAGCCCTACTCCTTCCTCAGTGAATGGAACTCAACATCCCTATTCCCCGCAGAGAAATATATCTGACTAGTAAGAATTTTAAAACCTATGTATTGATATGTCTCTGTAAGGGAACCAAGTGTGTCTAGAACGACATAAACATGGCAGTGAGAATCAGCTCAAACTCACTATAAAAATGAATTTCAAAACAAAACATAAAAACAGTAAAATTCTTACACAATACCTTCAGGGGTTCTGATGAAACCTGGAATGACCGTATCTACAATGACAGCTGGATGTGGCATAAGGCTGGTCACTTGGGACTGAGAGGATTGGTGAGATTGGGTGAAAAAATGCAGACCCTTTAAAGCAATAATGCCTGCCACCCATTCCATGGTTCCCAACTCTCCAGGTAGAAGGGAATATCACTACAGTTATAACGTGTATGGGAACCTAGAGAATGGAAACCATCTGATGGTGAAAGGTTTCTAAAACTCTACTTGTACTCCAGTTTGACATTCCAACTGCTTTACTATCAATCTCCCAACTTGGAAAGTCAGCCCCTATATCCTCCTGGTTCGCACAGTTGGCAAATTGTGCACAGGATATAAGGGAAGAGAGAGAACCAATGAGAGAGTAGCTGTAGGCATTTGGACGGCCACATATCTCTCTAATTTCCCGTCACAAAGAGGAATTAACCAAAGTCTCAGCCTGCCCCCCAGAACCAGTATAAGTCTAGAAAAAAAACTGTTGATTTGCGGTCAGCTCACAAAAACGCGAGTTGAAAAATGGAGCTCAGGGCCACAGCAATTCACTAACCTGCAGAGTTATAAAGGACTACTCGCTGCCAAAAATCTGTTGAGGGAAAGCCACGAGGCGGAAGGGAAAATGAGGAGGAATGGCATGAAACAGATTTCAAGAGGTACATTGGAATCGCCTTTAAACACAGGAAAAGCATTACAACTTCGAAAATTATGGAAATGGCCATAAAGGGCATATGGGTTTTCACGTGAATATATTCAGGAGAAAACACATATACCCTTTTTGGACAAGCAAGCAAGCGGGCAATGCAAATCGGCACTACAAAGAAGTATCACTTCCCACCGGTCAAAAGGGACATCCACAAAAAGTGTAAAAACCAGAAAGGCAAGACAGGCCCTGGAGAACAGGGAGCCTTGTTATGCTGATGGGCGGGATGTAAATTGCCAACTGCCTCTATGGAGGAGGGCATTGTGTTCCCTAAAACAAGTAAACAACAGAGCTACAGAGCCAAGGGCACTTCCAGTCTAGGGAATATACCTTGGGAAAATTGAAAATAAATAAGACAGATGGACACCAAAATTCAGGGCTGCACTGCTTAAAAAAACCTCAACTTGCGTACACCTTAAATATCCCAGGAAAGACAAAAATGGTTCAAGAAATTGTGGTACTTACGTATGATGGAATATGCTTCAGCCATGAAATCAATGTCATAAGGCCAGTAGCAGCAAAATGAGTGGATTTAGGTACGATAATTCTAAGTGAAATAAGTCACACAGAAATAGAAACTTATCATAAGATATCACTTATGAAGATCCTGTAAACATGGCTACACATGAACTGAGTTAGGAAAGAGAAGAGAGACTCACATTTAAAAAACACGCTTATGCCTGCTTAAGGGGGAAGGAGAGGTGGGGTGATGCATAAAATCAGAGTTTGATATTAGTACAGGTACCTTTCCAAAAACCAAATACGGAATAAACAATACCTACACCTTCCTCAGTGAAAGGGACTCAACACCCCATATTCACCACAGAGTAATATATCTTACTAGTATGAATCTTAAAACGTATGTATTGATATGTCTCCGTAAGGGAATCAAGTGTGTCTAGACTGGCATAAACATGACAGTGAGAATCAGCTCAAACCCACTATAAAAAGGAATTTCAAATACAAAACAAAAAAAACAGTGAAATTTCTTACAATTCCTTCAGGGTCTCTGATGAAACCTGAAATGACCCTATGTACAATGATAGCTGGATGTGGCATAAGGCTGGATACTTGGGACTGAGAGGATTGGTGAGATTGGGTGAGCAAATGCAGACCCTTTAAAGCAATAATGAGTGGCACCCATTCCATGGGTCCCAACTCTCCAGGTTGTAGGGAATATTACTACAGCTATAACATGTACAGGAAACCTAGAGAATGGACACACTGTGAATACGAAAGGTCTCTAAAATTCAACTAATAGTCCCTCTCCTGGTGCTCCGGTTTGACTTTCCAACTGCTTTACTATCAATCTACCAACTTGGAGAGACAGCCCCTTTAACCTCCTGGTTCTCACAGGTTGCCAATTTGGCAGAGGATGAAAGGGAAGAGGGAGAACCAATGAGAGAGTAGCTGTTAGGCATTTGGAAGGGAACATGTCCCTCTAATTTCCCGGCTGGAAGAAGAATTAAACAAAGTCTCAGCCACCCACCGGACACCAGTATAGGTCCTGAACAAAAGTTTGGACTTGCATTCAACTCACAAAAAACGAGTTGAAAAATGGAGCTCAGGGGAACAGCAATTCACAAACTGGCAGAGAAATATAGGACAACTATCGTCCAAACATCTGTTTAATGGAAGGCAACGAGGCGGACTTGAAAGCGAGGCTTAATAGCAGGAAACAGATTTCAAGAGGTATGTTGAAATCGCCTTTACATCACAGGTAGAGGGGCACAACTTCGACAATGATGCACTTGGCCAAAAAGGGCGTATTCCTTTTCTCCTGTATATATTCAGGAGAAAACGAATACGCCCTTTTTGGCCACCCAGCAAGCGGGCAATGCAAATCTGCACTACAAAGAATTATCACCTCCAACCAGTCAAAAGGGATATCTGCAAAATGTGTAAAAAGCAGAAAGGCAAGACAGGCCCTGGAGAACTGGGAGCCTTGTTATGCTGATGGGCGGGACGTAAATTGACAACTGCCTCTCTGGAGGAGTGCATTGTGTTCCCCAAAACAAGTAAACAACAGAGCTACAGAGCCAAGGGCACTTCCAGCTTAGTGAATATACCTTGGGATAGCTGAAAATCAATAAGACACAGCCACCCCCAAATTTAGGGCTGCACTGCTTACAAGAACCTCAACTTGTGTACATCTTAAATATCCCAGGAAAAATAAAAATGGTTCAAGAAATTGGGGTACATATGTATGATGGAATATCCCTCAGCCATGAAATCAATGTCATAAGAACAGTAGCAGCAAAATGAGTGGATTCAAGTACGATGATTCTAAGTGAAATAAGTCACAGAGAAAAAGAAACTTATCATAAGATATCACGTATGAAGGTCCTGTAAACATGGCTACACATGAACTGAGTTAGAAAAGAGAACAGAGTCTCACATTTAGGAAACACTCTTATGCCTGCTTAAGGGGGAAGGAGAGGTGGGGTGATGCATAAACCCAGAGTTTGATATTAGTACATGTACCTTTCCAAAAATCACATATGGAATAGACAAGACCTACACCTACCTCAGTGAAAGGTACTCAAAACCCCATATTACCTGCAGAGGAATATATCTGACTAGTAAGAATCTTATAACCTATTTATTGATATGTCTCCATGAGGCAATCAAGTGTTTCTAGACTGGCATAAACATGACACTGAGAATCAGCTCACACCCACTATATAAAGGAATTTCAAACACACACAAAAAAGAGGAAATTTTTTACAATTTCTTCAGGGTCTTTGACGAAACCTGGAATGACCCTATCTACATCGACAGCTGGATGTGGCATAAGGCTGGACACTTCGGACTGAGAGGATGGGTGAGATTGGGTGAGCAAATGCAGACCCCTTAAAGCAATAATGTGTGGCACCCATTCCATGGGTCCCAACTCTCCAGGTTGAAGGGAATATTACTACAGATATAACATGTATGGGAAACCTAGAGAAAGTACACTCTGTGAATACGAAAAGTTTCTAAAACTCAACTAATAGTCCCTCTGCTGGTGCCCTGGTTTGACTTTCCAACTGCTTTACTATCAATCTCCCAACTTGGAGAAACAGCCCCTTTAACCTCCTAGTTTGCCCACGTTGCCAATTTGGCAGAGGATGAAAGGGAAGAGGGAGAATCACAGAGAGATTAGCTGTTAGGCGTTTGGACGGTCACATGTCACTCTAATTTCATGTCAGGAAGGAGAATTAACCAACGACTCAGCCAGGCACAGTAAACCAGTATAGGTCGTGAAGCAGTCTGTTGGACTTGTGTTCAGCTCACAAAAACGAGTTCAAAAAAGGAGCTCAGGGGCACAGCAATTCACATACAGGGAGAGTAATAAAGGACAACTAGCATCCAAAAATATGTTGAGTGAAGGCAACGAGGCGGACTTGAAAGCGAGGCAGAATAGCAGGAAACAGATTTCAAGAGGTACGTTGGAATTGTCTTGAAAGAACAGGTAGAGGGCACAACTTTGTCAATGATGCACTTGGCCAAATAGGGTGTATGCATTTTCTCCTGAATATAATCAGGAGAAATCACATACGCCCTTTTTCACCAAGCAAGCAAGCAGGAAATGCAAATCTTCACTACAAAGAAGTATCACTTCCCACCGGTCAAAAGTGACATCCACAAAATGGGTAAAAACCAGAAAGGCAAGACAGGCCCTGGAGAACAGCGAGCCTTGTTATGCTGATTGGCGGGATGTAAATTGCCAACTGCCTCTCTGGAGGAGTGCATTGTGTTCCGTAAAACAAGTAATCAACAGGGCTACAGAGCCAAGGGCACTTCCAGTATAGGGAATATACCTTGGGAAATCTGAAAATCAATAAGACACAGCCACCCCAATATTTAGGGCTGCACTACTTACAAGAACGTCATCTTGGGTACACCTTAAGTATCCCAGGAAAGATAAAAATGGTTCAAAAAATTGTGGTACTTACGTATGATGGAATATCCCTCAGCCATGAAATCAATGTCATAAGACCAGTAGCAGCAAAATGAGTGGATTCAGGTATGATGACTCTAAGTGAAATACGTCACAGAGAAAAAGAAACTTATCATAAGATATCACTTATGAAGGTCCTGTAAACATGGCTACACATGAACTGAGTTAGGAAAGAGAACAGAGTCTCACATTTAGAAAAAACGGCTATGCCAGCTTAAGGGGGAAGGAGAGGTCGGGAGATGCATAAAACCAGAGTTTGATATAAGCACATGTACCGTTCCAAAAACCAAGTACGGAATAGGCAAGACCTACACCTTCCTCAGTGAAAGGGACTCAAAACCCCATATTTCCCGCAGAAAAATATATCTGACTAGTAATAATCTTAAAAGCTATGTATTGATATGTCTCCGTAAGATAATCAAAAATTTCTAGACTGGCATAATCATGGCAGCGAGAATCAGCTCAAACCCATTATAAAAAGGAATTTCAAAAAGAAAACAAAAAACAGGAAAATTCTTTACAATTCCTTCAGGGTCTCTGATGAAACCTGGAATGACCCTATCTACAACGACAGCTGGATGTGGCATAAGGCTGGACACATGGGACTGAGAGGAATGGTGAGATAGGGTGAGCAAATGCAGACCCTTTGAAGCAATAATGCAAGGCACCCATTCCATGGGCTCCAACTCTCCAGGTTGAAGGGAATATTACTACAGCTATTACATGTACGGGAAACCTAGAGAATGGACACACTGTGAATACGAAAGGTCTCTAAAACTCAACGAATAGTCCCTCTCCTGTTACTCCGTTTTGACTTTCCAACTGGTTTACTATCAATCTCCCAACCTGGAGAGACAGCACCTTTAACCTCCTGTTTTGCACAGGTTGCCAATTTGGCAAAGGATGAAAGGAAAGAGGGAGAACCAAAGAGAGAGTAGCTGTTAGGCATTTGGACGGGCATATGTCACTCTTATTTCCCGGGAGGAAGAAGAATTAAACAAAGTCTCAGCCACCTACCGGCAACCAGTATAGGTTCTGAACCAAAATATGGGACTGGCGTTCAGCTCACTAAAAACGAGTTAAAAAAAGGAGCTATAGGGCAGAGCAATTCACAAACTGGCAGAGTAATAAAGGACAACTGTCATCCAAAAATCTTTTGAGGGAAGGCAACGAGGCAGACTTGAAAGTGAGGCAGAATAGCAGCAAACAGATTTCAAGAGGTACATTGGAATCACCTTTAAAGCACAGGAAGAGGGGCACAACTTCGACAATGATGCACTTGGCCAAAAAGGGCGTATGCGTTTTCTCCTGAGTATATTCAGGAGAAAACGCATACGCCCTTTTTGGCCAAGCAAGCAAGCGGACAATGTAAGTCTGCACTACAAAGAAGTATCAATTCCCACAGTTCCAAAAGAACATCCACAAAAAGGGTAAAAACCAGAAATTCAAGACAGGCCCTGGAGAACAAGGAGCCTTGTTATGCTGATGGGTGGGATGTAAATTGCCAACTGCCTCACTGGAGGAGTGCATTGTGTTCCCTAAAACAAGGAAACAACAGAGCTCCAGAGCCAAGCGCAGTTCAAGTCTAGGGAATATACCTTGGGAAAACTGAAAATCAAAAAGACAGACCCACCCCAAAATTTAGTGCTGCACTGCTTACAAGAACCTCAAATTGGGTACACCTTAAGTATCCCAGGAAACATAAAAATGATTCAAAAAATTGTGGTACATACGTATGATGGAATATCCCTCAGCCAAGAAATCAATGTCATAAGACCAGTAGCAGCAAAATGAGTGGATTCAGGTACGATGATTCTAAGGGAAATAAGTCACACAGAAAAAGAAGCTTATCATAAGATATCACTTATGAAGATCCTGTAAACATGGCTACACATGAACTGAGTTAGGAAAGAGAAGAGAGTCTCACATTTAGAAAACACTCTTATGCCTGCTTAAGGGGGAAGGAGAGGTGGGGTGATGCATAAAACCAGAGTTTGATATAAGCACAGGTACCGTTCCAAAAACCAACTATGGAATAGACAAGACCTACCTATACCTTCCTCAGTGAAAGGGACTCAAAACCCCATATTTCCCGCAGAAGAATATATCTGACACTTAAGAATCTTAAAACCTAAGTATTGATATGTCTCCATAACGGAATCAAGTGTGTCTAGACTGGCATACACATGGCAGCGAGAACGAGCTCAAACCCACTATAAAAAGGAATTTCAATAACAAAACACAAAAACAGGGAAATTCTTTACAATTCCTTCAGGGTCTCTGATGAAACCTGAAATGACCCTGTCTAAAATGACAGCTGGATGTGGCATATGGCTGGACACTTAGGACTGAGAGGATTGTTGAGATTGTGTGAGCAAATGCAGACCCTTTAAAGCAATAATGCATGGTACTCATTCCATGGGTCCCAACTCTCCAGGTTGAAGGGAATATTACTACAGCTATAACATGTACGGGAACCCTAGAGAATGGACACACTGTGAATACGAAAGGTCTCTAAAACTCAAAGAATAGTCCCTCTCCTGGTGCTCCGGTTTGACTTTCCAACTGCTTTACTATCAATCTCCCAACTTGGAGAGACAGCCCCTTTAACCTCCTGGTTCTCACAGGTTGCCAATTTCGCAGAAGATGCAAGGGAAGAGGCAGAACCAATGAGAGAGTAGCTGTTAGGCATTTGGACGGGCATATGTCACTCTAATTTCCTGGCAGGAAGAAGAATTAACGAAAGTTGCAGCCACCCACCGGGAACCAATATAGGTCCTGAACTAAAATTTTGGACCTGCGTTGAGCTCACAAAAAACGAGTTGAAAAATGGAGCTCAATGGCACAGCAATTCACAAAATGGCAGAGTAATAAATGACAACTATCATCCAAAAATCTGTTGAGGGAAGGCAACGAGGCGGAATTGAAAGTGAGGCAGAATAGCAGGAAACAGATTTCAAGAGGTACGTTGGAATCACCTGTAAAGCACAGGAAGAGGGGCACAACTTCAACAAGGATGCACTTGGCCAAAAACGGGGTATGCATTTTCTCCTGAATATATGCAGGAGAAAACGCATACACCCTTTTTGGCCAAGCAAGCTAGCGGGCAATGCAAATCTGCACTACAAAGAAGTATCACTTCCCACCGGTCAAAAGGGACATCCACCAAATGTGTAATACCAGAAAGGCAAAACAGGCCCTGGAGAAGAAGGAGCCTTGTTATGCTGATGGGCGGGATGTAAATTGCCAGCTGCGTCACTGGAGGAGTGCATTTTGTTCCCTAAAACAAGTAAACAACAGAGCTATAGAGCCAAGGGCACTTGCCAGTCTAGGGAACATACATTGGGAAAACTGAAAATCAATAAGACAGAGCCACCTTCCAATTTAGGGCTGTACTGCTTACAAGAACCTCAACTTGGGTACCCCTGAAATATCCCAGGACATATAAAAATGGTTCAAAAAATTGTGGTATTTACCTACGATGGAATATCCCTCAGCCATGAAATGAATGTCATAAGACCAGTAGTAGCAAAATGAGTGGATTCAGGTACAATGATTCTAAGTGAAATAAGTCACACAGAAAAAGAAGCTTATCATGAGATAACACTTATGAAGATCCTGTAAACATGGCTACACATGAACTGAGTTAGGAAAGAGAACAGAGTCTCATATTTAGAAAACACTCTTATGCCTGCTGAAGGGGGAAGGAGAGGTGGGGCGATGCATGAAACCAGAGTTTGATATAAGCACAGGTACCGTTCCAAAAACCAACTATGGAATAGACAAGACCTACCTATACCTTCCTCAGTGAAAGGGACTCAAAACCCCATATTTCCCACAGAGGAATATATCTGACTAGTAAGAATCTTAAAACCTATGTATTGATATGTCTCCGTAAGGGAATCAAGTGTGTCTAGACTGGCATAAACATGGCAGCGAGAATCAGCTCAAACCCACTATAAAAAGGAATTTCAAAAACAAAACAAAAAAACAGGGAAATTCTTTACAATTCCTTCAGGGTCTCTGATGAAACGTGGAATGACCCTGTCTACAATGACAGCAGCATGTGGCATAAGGCTGGACACTTGGGACTGAGAGGATTTGTGAGATTGGGTGAGCAATTGCAGACCCTTTAAAGCAATAATGCATGGCACCCACTCCATGGGTCCCTACTCTCCAGGTTGAAGGGAATACTACTACAGCTATAACATGTACGGGAAACCTAGAGAATGCACACACTGTGAATACGAAAGATTTCAAAACTCAACGAGTAGTCCCTCTCCTGGTGCTCGGGTTAGACTTTCCAACTGCTTTACTATAAATCTCCCAACTTGGAGAGACAGCCCCTTTAACCTCCTGGTTCTCACAGGTTGCCAATTTGGCAGAGGATGAAAGGGAAGAGGGAGAACCAATGAGAGAGTAGCTGTTAGGCAATTGGACGGGCATATGTCACTCTAATTTCCCGGACAGGAAGAAGAATTAACCAAAGTCTCAGCCACCCACCGGGAACCAGTATAGGTCCTGAACAAAAATATTAGCCATGCTTTCAGCTCACAAAAAACGAGTTGAAAAATGGAGCTCAAGGGCACAGCCATTCACAAAACGGCAGAGTAATAAAGGACAACTATCATCCCAAAATCGGTTGAGGGAAGGCAACGAGGCAGAATTGAAAGCGAGGCAGAATAGCAGGAAACAGATTTCAAAAGGTACGTTGGAATCACCTGTAAAGCACAGGAAGAGAGGCACAACTTCGACAATGATGCACTTGGCCACAAAGGGCGTATGCATTTTCTCCTGAATATATGCAGGAGAAAACACATACGCCCTTTTTGGCCAAGCAAGCATGAGGGCAATGCAAATCTGCACTACAAAGAAGTATCCTTTACCACCGGTCAAAAGGGACATCCACAAAATGTGCAAATTTCAGAAAGGCAAGACAGGCCCTGGAGAACAGGGAGCCTTGTTATGCTGATGGGCGGGATGTAAATTGCCAACTGCCTCTCAGGAGGAGTACATTGTGTTCCCTAAAACAAGTAAACAACAGAGCTACAGAGCCAAGGGCACTTCCAGTCTAGGGAATATACCTTGGGAAAACTAAAAATCAATAAGACAGAGCCAGCTTCAAATTTAGGGCTGTACTGCTTACAAGAACCTCAACTTGGGTACACGTTAAATATCCCAGGAAATATAAAAATGGTTCAAAAAATAGTTGTACTTACGTACGATGGAATATCCCTCAGCCACGAAATCAATGTCATAAGACCAGTAGCAGCAAAATGAGTGGATTCAGGTACGATGATTCTAAGTGAAATAAGTCACACAGAAAAAGAAGCTTATCATAAGATATCAGTTACGATGTTCCTGTAAACATGGCTACACATGAACTGAGTTAGGAAAGAGAACAGAGTCTCACATTTAGAAAACACTCTTATGCCTGCTTAAGGGGGAAGGAGAGGTGGGGTGATGCATAAAACCAGAGTTTGATATAAGCACAGGTACCGTTCCAAAAACCAACAATGGAATATACAAGACCTTCCTATACCTTCCTCAGTGAAAGGGACTCAAAACCCCATATTTCCCGCAGAGGAATATATCTGACTAGTAAGAATCTTAAAACCTATGTATTGATATGTCTCCGTAAGGGAATCAAGTGTGTATAGACTGGCATAAACATGGCAGCGAGAATCAGCTCAAACCCACTATAAAAAGGAATTTCAAAAACAAAACAAAAGGGCTTCCCTGGTGGCGCAGTGGTTGAGAGTCCGCCTGCCGATGCAGGGGACGCGGGTTCGTGCCCCGGTCCGGGAGGATTCCACATGCCGCAGAGCGGCTGGGCCCGTGAGCCATGGCCACTGAGCCTGCACGTCCGGAGCCTATGCTCCGCAACGGGAGAGGCCACAACAGTGAGTGGTCCGCGTACCGCAAAAAAAAAAAAAAAAAACAGTGACATTCTTTACAATTCCTTCAGGGTCTCTGATGAAACATGGAATGACCCTGTCTACAATGACAGCTGCATGTGGCATAAGGCTGGACACTTGGGACTGAGAGGATTGCTGAGATTGGGTGAGCAAATGCAGACCCTTTAAAGCAATAATGCATGGCACCCATTCCATGGGTCCCAACTCTCCAGGTTGAAGGGAATATTACTACAGTTGTAACATGTACTGGAAACCTAGAGAATGGACACACTGTGAATACGAAAGGTCTCTAAAACTCAACGGATAGTCCCTCTCCTGGTGCTCCGGTTTCACTTTCCAACTGATTTACTATTAATCTCCCAACTTGGAGAGACAGCCCCTTTAACCTCCTGGTTCTCACAGGTTGCCAATTTGGCAGAGGATGAAAGGGAAGAGCGAGAACCAATGAGAGAGTAGCTGTTAGGCATTTGGCCGGGCATATGTCACTCTAATTTCCCGGCAGGAAGAAGAATTAACCAAAGTCTCAGCCACCAACCGGGAACCAGTATAGGTCCTGAACCAAAATATTGGCCATGCGTTCAGCTCACAAAAAACGAGTTTAAAAATGGGGCTCAAGGGCACAGCAATTCACAACCTGGCAGAGTAATAAAGGATAACTATCATCCAAAAATCTGTTGAGGGAAGCCAACGAGGCGGACTTGAAAGCGAGGCAGAATAGCAGGAAACAGATTTCAAGAGGTACGTTGGAATCACGTGTAAAGCACAGGAAGAGGTGCACAACTTCGAAAATGATGCACTTGGCCACAAAGGGCGTATGCATTTTCTCCTGAATATATGCAGGAGAAAACGCATACGCCCTTTTTGGCCAAGAAAGCAAGCGGGCAATGCAAATCTGCACTACAAAGAAGTATCCCTTCCCACCGGTCAAAAGGGACATCCACAAAATGTGTAAATATCAGAAAGGCAAGACAGGCCCTGGAGAACAGGGAGCCTTGTTATGCTGATGGGCGGGATGTAAATTGTCAACTACCTCTATGGAGGAGTGCATTGTGTTCCCTAAAACAAGTAAACAACAGAGCTACAGAGCCAAGGGCACTTCCAGTCTAGGGAATATACCTTGGGAAAACTGAAAATCAATAAGACAGAGCCACCCTCAAATTTAGGGCTGTACTGCTTACGAGAACCTCAACTTGGGTACACCTTAAATATCCCAGGAAATATAAAAATGGTTCAAAAAATTGTTGTAATTTCGTACGATGGAATATCCTTCAGCCATGTAATCAATGTCATAAGACCAGTAGCAGCAAAATGAGTGGATTCAGGTTCGATGATTCTAAGTGAAATAAGTCACACAGATAAAGAAGCTTATCATAAGATATCAGTTACGAAGTTTCTGTAAACATGGCTACACATGAACTGTGTTAGGAAAGAGAACAGAGTTTCACATTTAGAAAACACTCTTATGCCTGCTTAAGGGGGAAGGAGAGGTGGGGTGATGCATAAAACCAGAGTTTGATATAAGCACAGGTACCGTTCCTAAAACCAACTATGGTATATACAAGACCTACCTATACCTTCCTCAGTGAAAGGGACTCAAAACCCCATATTTCCCACAGAGGTATATATCTGAGTAGTAAGAATCTTAAAACCTATGTATTGATATGTCTCCGTAAGGGAATCAAGTGTGTCTAGACTGGCATAAACATGGCAGTGAGAATCACCTCAAACCCACTATAAAAAGGAATTTCAAAAACAAAACAAAAAAACAGGGAAATTCCTTACAATTCCTTCAGGGTCTCTGATGAAACCTGAAATGACCCTATCTAAAACGACAGCTGGATATGGCATAAGTCTGGACACATGGGACTGAGAGGATTGGTGAGATTGGGTGAGCAAATGCAGACCCTTTAAAGCAATAATGTATGGCACCCGTTCCATGGGTCCCAACTCTCCAGGTTGAAGGGAATATTACTACAGCTATAACATGTATGGGAAACCTAGAGAATGGGCACACTGTGAATATGAAAGGTTTCTAAAACTCAAAGAATAGTCCCTCTCCTGGTGCTCCAGTTTGACTTTCCAACTGCTTTACTATCAATCTCCCAACTTGGAGAGACAGCACCTTTAACCTCCTGGTTTGCACAGGTTGCCAATTTGGCAAAGGATGAAAGGGAAGAGGGAGAACCAATGAGAGAGTAGCTGTTAGGCATTTGGACGGGCACATGTCACTCTTATTTCCTGGGAGGAAAAATAATTAACCAAAGTCTCAGCCACCCACCGGGAATCACTATAGGTCCTGAACCAAAATATTGGACTTGCGTTCAGCTCACAAAAAACGAGTTAAATAATGGAGCTATGGGGCAGAACATTTCACAAACTGGCAGAGTAACAAAGGCCAACTACCATCCAAAAATCTGTTGAGGGAAGGCAACGAGTCGGACTTGTACGTGAGGGAGAATAGCAGGAAACAGATTTCAAGAGGTACGTTGGAATCGCCTTTAAAGCACAGGAAGAGGGGCACAACTTCGACAATGATGCACTTGGCCAAAAAGGGCGTATGCGTTATCTCTTGTGTATATTCAGGAGAAAACTCATACGCCCTTTTTGGCCAAGCAAGCAAGCGGGCAATGCAAATCTGCACTACAAGGAAGTATCACTTCCCACCGGTCCAAATGGACATCCACAAAAAGGGTAAAAACCAGAAATTCAAGACATGCCCTGCAGAACAGGGAGCCTTGTTATGCTGATGGGCGGGATGCAAACTGCCAACTTCCTCTCTGAAGGAGTTCATTGTGTTCCCTAAAACAGGTAAACAACAGAGCTACAGAGCCAAGGACACTTCCAGTCTAGGGAATATACCTTGGGAAAACTGAAAAGCAATAAGACAGAGACACCCCAAAATTTAGGGCTGCACTGCTTACAAGAACCTCAACTTGGGTACACCTTAAGTATCCCAGGAAATATAAAAATGGTTCAAAAAATTGTGGTACTTACGTACGATGGAATATCCCTCAGCCATGAAATCAAACTCATAAGACCAGTAGCAGCAAAATGAGTGGATTCAGGTACGATGATTCTAAGTGAAATAAGTCACACTGAAAAAGAAACGTATCATAAGATATCACTTATGAAGATCCTGTAAACATGGCTACACATGAACTGAGTTAGTTAAGAGAACAGAGTCTCACATTTAGAAAACACACTTATGCCTGCTTAAGGGGGAAGGAGAGGTGGGATGATGCATAAAACCAGAGTTTGATATAAGCACAGGTACCTTTCCAAAAACCAACTATGGAATAGACAAGATCTACCTACAACATCCTCAGTGAAAGGGACTCAAAATCCCATATTTCCCGCAGAAGAATATATCTGACTAGTAAGGATCTTAAAACCTATGTATTGATATGTCTCTGTAAGGGAATCAAGTGTGTCTAGACTGGCATAAACTTGGCAGCGAGAATCAGCTCAAACCCACTATAAAAAGGAATTTCAAAAACACAACCAAAAAACAGGGAAATTCTTTACAATTCCTTCAGGGTCTGTGTTGAAACCTGGAATGACCCTATCTTCAATGACAGCTGGATGTGGCATAAGGATGGACACATGGGACTGAGAGGATTGGTGAGATTGGGTGAGCAAATGCAGACCCTTTAAAGCAATAATGCATGGCACCCACTCCATGGGTCCCATGTCTCCAGGTTGAAGGGAATATTACTACAGCTATAACATGTACGGGAACCCTAGAGAATGGACACACTGTGAATACGAAAAGTCTCTAAAACTCAAAGAAGAGTGCCTCTCCTGGTGCTCCAGTTTGACTTTCCAAATGCTTTACTATCAAACTCCCAAGTAGCAAAGACAGCACCTTTAACCTCTTGGTGCGCTCAGGTAGCCAATTTGGCAAAGGATGAAAGGGAAGTGGGAGAACTAATGAGAGAGTAGCTGTCATTCATTTGGACGGGCAACTGTCACTCTTATTTCCTGGGAGGAAGAAGAATTTACCAAAGTCTCAGCCACTCACCGGGAACCAGTATAGGTCCTGAACCAAAATATTAGACTTGCGTTCAGCTCACAAAAAACGAGTTAAAAAATGGAGCTATGGGGCAGAGCAATTCACAAACTGGCAGAGTAATAAAGGCCAACTATCATCCAAAAATCTGTTGAGGGAAGGCAGCGTGGCGGACTTGAAAGTGAGGCAGAATAGCAGGAAACAGATTTCAAGAGGTACGTTGGAATCGCCTTTAAAGCACAGGAAGAGGGGCACAACTTCGACAATGATGCACTTGGCCAAAAAAGGCTTATGCATTTTCTCCTCAGTATATTCAGGAGAAAACGCATACACCCTTTTTGGCCAAGCAAGAAAGTGGGCAAAGCAAGTCTGCACTACAAAGAAGTATCACTTCCCACTGGTCAAAAGGGACCTCCACAATATGGGTAAAATTCAGAAAGGCAAGAGAGGCCCTGGAGAACAGGGAGCCTTGTTATGCTGATGGGCGGGATGTAAATTGCCAACTGCCTCTCTGGAAGAGTGCATTGTGTTCCCTAAAACAAGTAAACAACCGAGCTACAGAGCCAAGGGCACTTCCAGTCTAGAGAATATACCTTGGGAAAACTGAAAATCAATAAGACAGAGCCACCCCAAATTTAGGGCTGCACTGCTTACAAGAACCTCAACTTGGGTACAACTTAAATATCCCAGGAAGGATAAAATTGTTTCAAAAAATTGTGGTACTTACGTACGATGGAATATCCCTCAGCCATGAAATCAATGTCATAGGACCAGTTGCAGCAAAATGATTGGATTCAGGTACCATGATTCTAAGTGAAATAAGTCACACTGAAAAAGAAACGTATCATAAGATATCACTTATGATAATCCTGTAAACATGGCTACACATGAACGGAGTTAGGAAAGAGAAGAGAGTCTCACATTTAGAAAACACTCTTATGCCTGCTTAAAGAGGAAGGAGTGGTGGGGTGATGCATAAAACCAGAGTTTGATATAAGCACAGGTACCGTTCCAAAAACCAACTATGGAATAGACAAGACCTACACCTTCCTCAGTGAAAGGGACTCAAAATCCCATATTTCCCGCAGAGGAATGTATCTGACTAGTAAGAAATTTAAAACCTATGTACAGATATGTCTCCTTAAGGCAATCAAGTGTGTCTAGACTTGCATAATCATGGCAGCGAGAATCAGCTCAAACCCACTATAAAACGGAATTTCAAAAACAAAACAAAAAGAAACAGAAAAATTCTTTACAATTCCTTCAGGGTCTCTGTTGAAACTTGGAATGACCCTATCTACAATGACAGCTGGAGTTGGCATAAGGCTGGACACATGGGACTGAGAGGATTGGTGAGATTGGGTGAGCAAAGGCAGACCCTTTAAAGCAATAATGCATGGCACTCATTCCATGGATCGCAACTCTCCAGGTTGAAGGGAATATTACTACAGCTATAACATGTATGGGAAACCTAGAGAATGGACACACTGTGAATACGAAAGGTTTCTAAAACTCAACGAATAGTGACTCTGCTGGTGCTCCAGTCTGACCTTCCAACTGCTTTACTATCAATTTCCCAACTTGGAGAGAAAGCACCTCTAAACTCCTGGTGCGCTCAGGTTGCCAAATTGGCATAGGATGAAAGGGAATAGGGAGAACCAATGAGAGAGTAGCTGTTAGCCATTTGGAAGGGCAACTGTCACTCTTATTTCCTGGGAGGAAGAAGAATTAACCAAAGTCTCAGCCACCCACCGGGGACCAGTATATGTCCTGAACAAAATATTGGACTTGCGTTTAGCTCAGAAAAAACGAGTTAAAAAATGGAGCTATGGGGCAAAGTAATTCACAAACTGGCAGAGTAATAAAGGCCAACTATCATCAAAAAATCTGTTGAGGGAAGGCAACGAGGCGGACTTGAATGTGAGGCACAATAGCAGGAAACAGATTTCAAGAGGTACATTGGAATCGCCTTTAAAGCACAGGAAGAGGGGCACAACTTCGACAATGATGCACTTGGCCAAAAAGGGTATATGCGTTTTGTCCTTAATATATTCAGGAGAAAACGCATACGCCAATTTTGGCCAAGCAAGCAAGTGGGCAATGCAAATCTGCACTACAAAGAAGTATCACTTCCCACCGGTCAAAATGGATATCCACAAAATGTGTAATATTCACAAAGGCAAGACAGGCCCTGGAGAACAGGGAGCCTTGTTATGCTGATGGGCGGGATGTAAATTGCCAACTGCCTCTCTGGAAGAGTGCATTGTGTTCCCTAAAACAAGTAAACAACAGAGCTACAGAGCCAAGGGCACTTCCAGTCTAGAGAATATACCTTGGGAAAACTGAAAATCAAAAAGACAGAGCCACCCCAAATTTAGGGCTGTACTGCTTACAAGAACCTCAACTTGGGTACACCTTAAATATCCCAGGAAAGATAAAAATGGTTCAAAAATTTGTGGTACTTACGTAAGACGGAATATCCCTCAGCCATGAAATCAATGTCATAAGACCAGTATCAGCAAAATGAGTGGATTTATGTACGATGATTCTAAGTGAAATAAGTCACACAGAAAAAGAAACTTATCATAAGATATCAGTTTTGAAGATCCTGTAAACATGGCTACACATGAACTGAGTTAGGAAAGAGAACAGAGTCTCACATTTAGAAAACTCTCTTATGCCTGCTTAAGGGGGAAGGAGAGGTGGGGTGATGCATAAAACCACAGATTGATATAAGCACGGGTAGCGTTCCAAAACCAACTATGGAATAGACAAGACCTACCCCTTCCTCAGTGTAAGGGACTCAAAACACCATATTTCCCACAGAGTAATATATCTGACTAGTAAGAATCTTAAAACCTATGTATTGATATGTCTCCATAAAGGAATCAAGTGTGTCTAGACTGGCATAAACATGGTAGCGAGAATCAGCTCAAACCCACTATGAAAAGGAATTTGAAAAACAAAAAAACAGGGAAATTCTTTACAATTCCTTCAGGCTCTCTGATGAAACCTGGAATGACCATATCTACAATGACAGCTGGATGTCGCAAAAGGCTGGACACATGGGACTGAGAGGATTGGTGAGATTGGGTGAGCAAATGCAGACCCTTTAAAGCAATAATGCATGGCACCCATTCCATGGGTCCCATGTCTCCCGGTTAAAGGGAATATTACTACAGCTATAACATGTACGGGAAACTTAGAGAATGGACACACTGTGAATACGAAAGGTCTCTAAAACTCAATGAATAGTCCCTCTCCTGGTGCTCCTGTTTGACTTTCCAACTGCTTTACTATCAATCTTCCAGCTTGGAGAGACAGCAGCTTTAACCTCCTGGTTCGCACAGGTTGCCAATTTTACAGTGGATGAAAGGGAAGAGGGAGAACCAATGAAAGAGTAGCTGTTAGGCATCTGGATGGGAACATGTCACTCTTATTTCCCGGGAGGAAGAAGAATTAACCAAAGTCTCAGCCACCCACGGGAACCAGTATAGTTCCTGAACCAAAATATTGGACATGCGTTCAGCTAACTAAAAACAAGTTAAATAGTGGAGCTCAGGAGCACAGCAATTCACAAACAGGCAGAGTAATAAACGACAACTATCATCCCAAAATCGGTTGAGGGAAGGCAACGAGGCGGACTTGAAAGCGAGGCAGAATAGCAGGAAACAGATTTCAAAAGGTACGTTGGAATCACCTGTAAAGCACAGGAAGAGGCTCACAACTTCGACAATTATGCACTTGGCCAAAAAGGGCGTATGTGTTTCCTCCTGAATATATTCAGGAGAAAACGCATACGCCCTTTTTGGCCAAGCAAGCAAGCAGGCAATGCAAATGTGCACTACAAAGAAGTATCACTTCCCACCGGTCAAAAGGGATATCCGCAACATGGGTAAAATTCAGAAAGGCAAGACAGGCCCTGGGGAACAGGGAGCCTTGTTATGCTGATGGGCGGGATGTAAATTGCCAACTCCCTCTCTGGAGGGGTGCATTGTGTTCCCTAAAACAAGTAAACATCAGAGCTACAGAGCCAAGGGCACTTCCAGTCCAGGGAATATACCTTGGGAAAACTGAAAATCAATAAGACAGAGCCACCCCAAAATTTAGGGCGGCACTGATTACAAGAACCTCAACTTGGGTACACCTTAATTATCCCAGGAAAGATAAAATTGGTTCAAAAAATTGTGCTACATATGTATGATGGAATATCCCTCAGCCATGAAATCAATATCATAAGACCAGTTGCAGCAAAATGAGTGGATACAGGTACGATGATTCAAAGTGAAATAAGTCACACAGAAAAAGAAACTTATCATAAGATATCACTTATGAAGATCCTGTAAACATGGCTATATATGAACTGATTTAGGAAAGAGAACAGAGTCTCACATTTAGAAAACACTCTTATGCCTGCTTAATGGGGAAGGAGAGGTGGGGTGATGCATAAAACCAGAGTTTGATATAAGCACAGATACCGTTCCAAAAACCAAGTATGGAATAGACAATACCTACACCTATCTCAGGGAAAGGGACTCAAAACCACATATTTCCCTCCGAGGAATATATCTGACTAATAAGAAACTTAAAACCTATGTATTGATATGTCACCTTAAGGGAATCAATTGTGTCTAGCCTGGCATAAACATGGCAGTGAGAATCAGCTCAAACCCACTATAAAAAGGAATTTGAAAAACAACAAAAAAAGGGAAATTCTGTACAATTCCTTCAGGGTTTCTGAATGAAACCTGGAATGACCCTATCTACAATGACAGCTGGATGTGGCATAAGGCTGTACATATGGGACTGAGAGGACTGGTGAGATTGGGTGAGCAAACGCAGACCCTTTAAAGCAATAATGCATGGCACCCATTCCATGGGTCCCATGTCTCCAGTTTGAAGGGAATATTACTAGAGCTATAACATATATGGGAATCCTAGAGAATGGACACACTGTGAATAAGAATGGTCTCTAAAACTCAACAAATAGTCCCTCTACTGGTGGTCCGGTTTGACTTTCCAACTGATTTACTTTTAATCTCCCAGCTTGGAGAGACAGCACCTTTAACCTCCTGGTTCACAGAGGTTGCCAGTTTGACAGTGGATGAAAGTGAAGAGGGAGAACCAATGATAGAATAGCTGTTAGGCATTTGGACGGGCACATGTCACTCTTATTTCCCGTGAGGAAGAAGAATTAACCAAAGTCTCAGCCACCCACCGGGAACCAGTATAGTTCCTGAACCAAAATATTGGACTTGCGTTCAGCTCAAAAAAAAAATAGTTAAATAATGGAGCTCAGGGGCACAACAATTCACAAACTGCCAGAGTAATAAAGGACAACTATCGTCCAAAAATCTGTTGACGGAAGGCAACGAGGTGGACTTGAAAGTGAGGCAGAATAGCAGGAAACAGGTTTCAAGAGGTACGTTGGAATCCCCTATAAAGCACAGGAAGAGGGGCAAAACTTCGACAATGATGCACTTGGCCAAAAAGGGCGTGTGCGTTTTCTCCTGAATATATTCAGGAGAAAACGCATACGCCCTTTGTGGCCAAGCAAGCAAGCAGGCAATGCAAATCTGCACTACAAAGTAGTATCACTTCCCACCGGTTAAAAGGGACATCCACAAAATGGTTAAAAACCAGAAAGGCAAGACAGGCCCTGGAAAACAGGGAGTCTTGTTATGCTAATGGGCGGGATGTAAATTGCCAACTACCTCTCTGGAGGAGTGCATTGTGTTCCCTAATACAAGTCAACAACAGAGCTACAGAGCCAAGGGCACTTCCAGTCTAGGGAATATTCATTGGGAAAACTGAAAATCAATAAGACAAAGCCATCCCAAAATTTAGGGCTGCACTGCATAAAAGAACATCAACTTGGGTACACCTTAAGTATCCCAGGAAAGATAAAAATGGTTTAAAAAATTGTGGTACTTACATATGATGGAATATCCTTCAGCCATGAAATCAATGTCATAAGACCAGTAGCAGCAAAATGAGTGGATTCAGGTACGATGATTCTAAGTGAAATAAGTCACACAGTAAAAGAAACTTATCATAAGATATCACTTATGAAGATCCTGTAAACATGGCTACACATGAACAGAGTTAGGAAAGAGAACAGAGCCTCACATTTAGAAAACACTCTTATGCCTGCTTAAGGGGAAGGAGAGGTGTGGTGATGCATAACACCAGAGTTTGATATAAGCACAGGTACTGTTCAAAAAACCAAATAAGGAATAGACAAGACCTACACCTTACTCTGTGAAAGGGACTCAAAACCCCATATTCCCCACAGAGGAATATATGTGACTAGTAAGAACTTTAATACCTATGTATTGATATGTCTCCGTAAGGGAATCAATTGTGTCTAGAATGGCATAAACATGGCAGCGAGAATCAGCTCAAACCCACTATAAAATGAAATTTCAAAAACAAAACAAAAAAACATGGAATTTCTTTACAATTCCTTCAGGGTCTCTGATGATTTCTGGAATGACCATATCTACAACGACATCTGGATGTGGCATAAGGCTGGACACTTGGGACTGAGAGGATTGGTGAGATTTGGTGAGCAAATGTAGACCCTTTAAAGCAGTACTGCATGGCACCCATTCCATCAGTCCCAACTCTCCTGGTTGAAGGTAATATTACTATAGATATAACAAGTAAGGGAAACTTAGAGAATGGACACACTGTGAATACAAAATGTTTCTACAACTCAACAAATAGTCCCTCTCCTGGTGCTCCGGTTTGATTTTCCAACTGCTTTACTATCAATCTGCCAACTTGGAGAGACAGCCCCTTTAACCTCCTGGTCCGCAAAGGTTGCCTATTTGGCAAAGGATGAAAGAAAAGAGGGAGAACCAATGAGAGAGTAGCTGTTAGGCATTTGGACGGGCACATATCACTCTAATTTCCCAGCAGGAAGAAGAATTAACCAAAGTCTCAGCCACCCACCGGGAACCAGTATAGGTCCTGAATCACAATTTTGGACTTGGGTTCAGCTCACAAAAAACGAGTAGAAAAATGGAGATTAGGGGCACAGCAATTCACAAACTGGCAGAGTAATAAAGGACTACTATCGTCCAAAAATCTGTTGAGGGAAGGCAACGAGCGGACTTGAAACGAGGCAGAATAGCAGGAAACAGATTTCAAGAGTTACATTGGAATCGGCTTTAAAGCACAGGAAAAGGGACACAACTTCGACAATGATGCACTTGGCCAAAGAGGGCTTATGCGTTTTCTCTTGAATATATTCAGGAGAAAACGCATACACCCTTTTTGGACAAGCAAGCAAGCGGGCAATGCAAATCTGCACTACAAAGATGTATCACTTCCCACTGGTCAAAAGGGACAACCTCAAAATGTGTAAAAACCAGAAAGGCAAGAGAGGCCCTTGAGAACACGGAGCATTTTTATGATAATGGGCGGGATGTAAATTGCCAACTGCCTCTCTGGAGGAGAGCATTGTGTTCCCTAAAACAAGTAAACAACAGAGATACAGAGCCAAGGGCACTTCCAGTCTAGGGAATATACCATGGGAAAACTAAAAATCAATAAGACAGAGCCACCCTCAAATCTAGGGCTGCACTGCTTACAAGAACCTCAACTTGCGTACACCTTAAATATCCCAGGAAATATAAAAATGGTTCAAAAAATTGTGGTACTTACTTACGATGGAATATCCTTCAGCAATGAAATCAATGTCATGAGACCAGTAGCAGCAAAATGAGTGGATTCAGGTACGATGATTCTAAGTGAAATAAGTCACACAGAAAAAGAAGTTTATCATAAGATATCACTTATGAAGATCCTGTAAACATGGCTACACATGAACTGAGTTAGGAAAGAGAACAGAGTCTCACATTTAGAAAACACTCTTATGCCTGCTTAAGGGGGAAGGAGAGGTGGGGTGAAGCATAAAACCAGAGTTTGATATAAGCACAGGTACCGTTCCAAAAACCAACTATGGAATAGACAAGACCTACCTATACCTTCCTCAGTGAAAGGGACTCAAAACCCCATATTTCCCGCAGAGGAATATATCTGACTAGTAAGAATCTTTTTTTTTTTTTTTTTTTTTTT
The DNA here is from genome assembly GCF_964341445.2 of Mesoplodon mirus. Taxonomy (NCBI): domain Eukaryota; kingdom Metazoa; phylum Chordata; class Mammalia; order Artiodactyla; family Ziphiidae; genus Mesoplodon; species Mesoplodon mirus. Next base: position 86,462 of record NW_028295252.1, read on the forward strand.
TTTTTTCTTTTTTTTGCTGTATGCGGGCCTCTCACTGTTGTGGCCCCTCCCGTTGCGGAGCACAGGCTCCGGACACGCAGGCCCAGCGGCCATGGCTCACGGGCCCAGCCGCTCCGCGGCATATGGGATCCTCCCAGACCGGGGCACGAACCCGTATCCCCTGCATCGGCAGGCGGACTCTCAACCACTGCGCCACCAGGGAGGCCCAAGAATCTTAAAACCTATGTATTGATATGTCTCCGTAAGGGAAGCAAGTGTGTCTAGACTTGCATAAACATGGCAGCGAGAATCAGCTCAAAGCCACTATAAAAAGGAATTTCAAAAACAAAACAGAAAAACAGGGAAATTCTTTACAATTCCTTCAGGGTCTCTGATGAAACCTGGAATGACCCTGTCTACAATGACAGCTGGATGTGGCATAAGGCTGGACACTTGGGACTTAGAGGATTGGTGAGATTGGGTGAGCAAATGCAGACCCTTTAAAGCAATAATGCATGGCACGCATTCCATGGGTCCCAACCCTCCAGGTTGAAGGGAATATTACTACAGGTATAACATGTACCGGAAACCTAGAGAATGGACACACTGTGAATACGAAAGGTCTCTAAAACTCAACGGATAGTCCCTCTCCTGGTGCTCCGGTTTCACTTTCCAACTGATTTACTATTAATCTCCCAACTTGGAGAGACAGCCCCTTTAACCTCCTGGTTCTCACAGGTTGCCAATTTGGCAGAGGATGAAAGGGAAGAGCGAGAACCAATGAGAGAGTAGCTGTTAGGCATTTGGCCGGGCATATGTCACTCTAATTTCCCGGCAGGAAGAAGAATTAACCAAAGTCTCAGCCACCAACCGGGAACCAGTATAGGTCCTGAACCAAAATATTGGCCATGCGTTCAGCTCACAAAAAACGAGTTTAAAAATGGGGCTCAAGGGCACAGCAATTCACAACCTGGCAGAGTAATAAAGGATAACTATCATCCAAAAATCTGTTGAGGGAAGCCAACGAGGCGGACTTGAAAGCGAGGCAGAATAGCAGGAAACAGATTTCAAGAGGTACGTTGGAATCACGTGTAAAGCACAGGAAGAGGTGCACAACTTCGACAATGATGCACTTGGCCACAAAGGGCGTATGCATTTTCTCCTGAATATATGCAGGAGAAAACGCATATGCCCTTTTTGGCCAAGAAAGCAAGCGGGCAATGCAAATCTGCACTACAAAGAAGTATCCCTTCCCACCGGTCAAAAGGGACATCCACAAAATGTGTAAATATCAGAAAGGCAAGACAGGCCCTGGAGAACAGGGAGCCTTGTTATGCTGATGGGCGGGATGTAAATTGTCTACTACCTCTATGGAGGAGTGCATTGTGTTCCATAAAACAAGTAAACAACAGAGCTACAGAGCCAAGGGCACTTCCATTCTAGGGAATATACCTTGGGAAAACTGAAAATCAATAAGACAGAGCCACCCTCAAATTTAGGGCTGTACTGCTTACGAGAACCTCAACTTGGGTACACCTTAAATATCCCAGGAAATATAAAAATGGTTCAAAAAATTGTTGTACTTTCGTACGATGGAATATCCGTCAGCCATGAAATCAATGTCATAAGACCAGTAGCAGCAAAATGAGTGGATTCAGGTTCGATGATTCTAAGTGAAATAAGTCACACAGATAAAGAAGCTTATCATAAGATATCAGTTACGAAGTTTCTGTAAACATGGCTACACATGAACTGTGTTAGGAAAGAGAACAGAGTTTCACATTTAGAAAACACTCTTATGCCTGCTTAAGGGGGAAGGAGAGGTGGGGTGATGCATAAAACCAGAGTTTGATATAAGCACAGGTACCGTTCCTAAAACCAACTATGGTATATACAAGACCTACCTATACCTTCCTCAGTGAAAGGGACTCAAAACCCCATATTTCCCACAGAGGTATATATCTGAGTAGTAAGAATCTTAAAACCTATGTATTGATATGTCTCCGTAAGGGAATCAAGTGTGTCTAGACTGGCATAAACATGGCAGTGAGAATCACCTCAAACCCACTATAAAAAGGAATTTCAAAAACAAAACAAAAAAACAGGGAAATTCCTTACAATTCCTTCAGGGTCTCTGATGAAACCTGAAATGACCCTATCTAAAACGACAGCTGGATATGGCATAAGTCTGGACACATGGGACTGAGAGGATTGGTGAGATTGGGTGAGCAAATGCAGACCCTTTAAAGCAATAATGTATGGCACCCGTTCCATGGGTCCCAACTCTCCAGGTTGAAGGGAATATTACTACAGCTATAACATGTATGGGAAACCTAGAGAATGGGCACACTGTGAATATGAAAGGTTTCTAAAACTCAAAGAATAGTCCCTCTCCTGGTGCTCCAGTTTGACTTTCCAACTGCTTTACTATCAATCTCCCAACTTGGAGAGACAGCACCTTTAACCTCCTGGTTTGCACAGGTTGACAATTTGGCAAAGGATGAAAGGGAAGAGGGAGAACCAATGAGAGAGTAGCTGTTAGGCATTTGGACGGGCACATGTCACTCTTATTTCCTGGGAGGAAAAATAATTAACCAAAGTCTCAGCCACCCACCGGGAATCACTATAGGTCCTGAACCAAAATATTGGACTTGCGTTCAGCTCACAAAAAACGAGTTAAATAATGGAGCTATGGGGCAGAACATTTCACAAACTGGCAGAGTAATAAAGGCCAACTACCATCCAAAAATCTGTTGAGGGAAGGCAACGAGTCGGACTTGTACGTGAGGGAGAATAGCAGGAAACAGATTTCAAGAGGTACGTTGGAATTGCCTTTAAAGCACAGGAAGAGGGGCACAACTTCGACAATGATGCACTTGGCCAAAAAGGGCGTATGCGTTATCTCTTGTGTATATTCAGGAGAAAACTCATACGCCCTTTTTGGCCAAGCAAGCAAGCGGGCAATGCAAATCTGCACTACAAGGAAGTATCACTTCCCACCGGTCCAAATGGACATCCACAAAAAGGGTAAAAACCAGAAATTCAAGACATGCCCTGCAGAACAGGGAGCCTTGTTATGCTGATGGGCGGGATGCAAACTGCCAACTTCCTCTCTGAAGGAGTTCATTGTGTTCCCTAAAACAGGTAAACAACAGAGCTACAGAGCCAAGGACACTTCCAGTCTAGGGAATATACCTTGGGAAAACTGAAAAGCAATAAGACAGAGCCACCCCAAAATTTAGGGCTGCACTGCTTACAAGAACCTCAACTTGGGTACACCTTAAATATCCCAGGAAATATAAAAATGGTTCAAAAAATTGTGGTACTTACGTACGATGGAATATCCCTCAGCCATGAAATCAATGTCATAAGACCAGTAGCAGCAAAATGAGTGGATTCAGGTACGATGATTCTAAGTGAAATAAGTCACACAGAAAAAGAAACTTATCATAAGATATCACTTATGAAGACCCTGTAAACATGGCTACACAAGAACTGAGTTAGGAAAGAGAACAGAGTCTCACATTTAGAAAACACTCTTATGCCTGCTTAAGTGGGAAGGAGAGGTGGGGTGATGCATAAAACCAGAGTTTGATATAAGCACTGGTACCATTCATAAACCAAATATGGAATAGACAAGACTTACACCTTCCTCAGTGAAAGGGACTCAAAACCCCATATTTCCCACAGAGGAATATATCTGACTAGTAAGAATCTTAAAACCGATGTGTTGATATGTCTCTTTTAGGGAATCAAGTGTGTCTAGACTAGCATAAACATGGCAGCGAGAACCAGCTCAAACCTACTATAAAATGGAATTTCAAAAACAAAACAAAAATGCAGCAAAATTCTTTACAATTCCTTCAGGGTCTCTGATGATACCTGGAATGACCCTATCTACAATGACAGCTGGAGGTGGCAAAAGGCTGGACACATGGGAGTAGGAGGATTGGTGAGATTGGGTGAGCAAATGCAGACCCATTAAAGCAATAATGCATGGAACCCATTCCATTGGTCCCAAATCTCCAGGTTGAAGGGAATATTACTACAGCTATAACATGTACGGGAAACCTAGAGAATGGACACACTGTGAATACGAAAGGTCTCTAAAACTCAATGAATAGTCCCTCTCCATGTGCTCCAGTTTGACTTTCCAACAGTTTACTATCAATCTCCCAACTTGGAGAGACAGCACCTTTAACATCCTGGTTCGCAAAGGTTGCCAATTTGGCAAAGGATGAAAGGGAAGAGGGAGAACCAATGAGAGAGTAGCTGTTAGACATTTGGACGAGAACATGTCACTCTTATTTCCCGGGAGGAAGAAGAATTAACCAAACTCTCAGCCACCTACCAAAACCAGTATCGTTTATGAACAAAAATATTGGACTTGCGTTCAGCTCACAAAAAACGAGTTAAAAAATGGAGCTCTGTGGCACAGCAATTCACAAACTGGCTAATAAAGGGCAACTATCGTCCAAAAATCTGTTGAGGGAAGGCAACGAGGCGGACTTGAAAGCGAGGCAGAATAGGAGGAAACAGATTTCAAGAGTTATGTTGGAATCGCCTTTAAAGCACAGGAATAGGGGCACGACATCGACAATGATGCACTTGGCCAAAAAGGGTGTATGCGATTTCTCCTGAATATATTCAGGAGAAAACGCATACGCCCTTTTTGGCCAAGCAAGAAAGCGGGCAATGCAAATCTGAACTACAAAGAAGTATCACTTCCCACCGGTCAAAAGGGACATCCACAAAATGGGTAAAAACCAGAAAGGCTAGAGAGGCCCTGGAGAACAGGGAGCACTGTTATGCTGATGGGTGGGATATAAATTGCCCACTGCCTCTCTGGAGGAGTGCATTTTGTTCCCTAAAGCAAGTAAACAACAGAGCTACAGAGCAAAGGGCACTTCCACTCTAGGGAATATACATTGGGAAAATTGAAAATCAATAAGACAGAGCCACCCCAAAATATAGGTCTTCACTGCTTACAAGAACCTCAACTAGGCTACACGTTAAATATCCCAGGAAAGACAAAAATTGTTCACGAAATTCTGGTAATTACATACGATGGAATATCCCTTTGCCATGAAATCAATGTCATCAGGCCAGTAGCAGCAAAATTAGTGGATTCAGTTACAATGATTCTAAGTTAAAATAGTCACAGAGCAAAAGAAACTTATCATAAGATATCACTTATGAAGGTCTTGTAAACATGGCTACACATGAACTGAGTTAGGAAAGAGAAGAGAGTCTCACATTTAGAAAACACTCTTACGCCTGCTTAAGGGGGAAGGAGAGTTGGGGTGTTGCATAAAACCAGAGTTTGATATTAGTACAGGCACCATTCCAGAAACCAAATACAGAATAGAAAACATCTACACCTTCCTCACTGAAAGGGAATCAACACACCATACTTCCCTCAGAGGAATATATCTGACTAGTAAGAATATTAAAACCTATGTATTGATATGTCCCCGTAAGAGAATCAAGTGTATCTAGACTGGCATAAACATGGCAGTGAGAATAAGCTCATACCCACTATAAAAAGGAATTTCAAAAACAAAAAAACAAAACAGGGAAATTCTTTACAATTCCTTCAGGGTCTCTGATGAAACCTGGAATGAACCTATTTAGAACTACAGCTTGATGTGGTATAAGGCTGGACACTTGGGAATGGGAGGATTGGTGAGATGGGTGAGCAAACACAGACCTTTTAAAGCAATAATGCGTGGCCTCCATTCCATGGTTCCAAACTCTCAAGGTTGAAGGGAATATTACTACAGCTATAACATGTACGGGAAACCTAGAGAATGGACACACTGTGTATACGAAAGGTCTCTAAAACTCAAATAATTGTCCCTCTCCTGGTGCTCCAGTTTGACTTTCCAACTGCTTTACTATCAATCTCCCAACTTGGAGAGACAGCCCCTTTAACCTCCTGGATAACAGAGGTTGCCAATTTGGCAGAGGATAAAAGGGAACAGGGAGAACAAATGAGAGAGTAGCTGTTAGGCATTTGGACGGGCATATGTGACTCTAATTGCCCGGCAGGAAGAAGAATTAACCAAAGACTCATCCCCCTGCCGGGAACCAGTATAGGTCCTCAACCGAAATTTTGGACTTGCGGTCAGCTCACAAAAAACGATTTGATAAATGGAGCTCAGGAGCACAGCAATTCACAAACTGGCAGAGTAATAAATGACAACTATCGTCCAAAAATATTTTGAAGGAAGGCAACGAGGCGTACTTGAAAGCGAGGCAGAATAGCAGGAAACAGATTTCAAGAGGTACGTTTGAATCACCTGTAAAGCACAGGAAGAGGGGCACAACTCCGACAATGATGCACTTGGCCAAAAAGGGCGTATTTGTTTTCTCCTGAATATATTCAGGAGAAAACACATACGCCCTTTTTGGCCAAGCAAGGAAGCGGGAAATGCAAAACTGCAGTACAAAGAATAATCCCTTCCCACCGGTCAAAAGGGACATTGGCAAAATGTGTAAAAACCAGAAAGGCAAGAGAGGACCTGGAGAACAGGGAGCCGTGTTATGCTATTGGACGGTATGTAAGTTGGCAACTTCCTCTCTGGAGGAGTGCACTGTGTACCATAAAAGAAGTAAACAACAGAGCTTCATAGCCAAGGGCACTTCCAGTCTAGGGAATATACCTTGGGAAATCTGAAAATCAATAAGACACAGCCACCCCAATATTTAGGGATGCACTGCTTACAAGAACCTCACCTTGGGTACACCTTAAATATCCCAGGAAAGTTAAAAATTTTTCAAAAATTGTGGTACTTACATACGATGGAATATCCCTCAGCCATGAAATCAATGTCATAAGACCAGTAGCAGCAAAATGAGTGGATTCACGTACAATGATTCTAAGTGATATAAGTCACACAGAAAAAGAAACTTATCATAAGATATCACTTATGAAGATCCTGTAAACATGGCTACACATGAACTGAGTTAGGAAAGAGAAGAGAGTCTCACATTTAGAAAACACTCTTATGCCTGCTTAAGGGGGAAGGAGAGGTGGGGTGATGCATAAAACCAGAGTTTGATATAAGCTCAGGTACCCTTTCAAAAACCAACCATGGAATAGACAAGACCTACACCTTCCTCAGTGAAAGGGACTCAAAATCCCATATTTCCCGCAGAGGAATATATCTGACTAGTAAGAATCTTAAAACCTATGTACTGATATGTCTCCATAAGGGAATCAAGTGTGTCTAGACTGGCATAAACATGGCAGCGAGAATCAGCTCAAACCCACTATTAAAAAATTTCAAAAACAAAACAAAAAACAGGGAAATTCTTTACAAATCCTTCAGGGTCTCTGATGAAACCTGGAATGACCATGTCTACAATGACAGCTGGATGTGGCATAAGGCTGGACACTTGGGACTGGGAGGATTGGTGAGACTGGGTGAGCAAATGCAGACCCTTTAAAGCAATAATGCATGGCACCCATTCCATGGGTCCCAACTCTCCAGGTTGAAGGGAATATTACTACAGCTATAACATGTACGGGAAACCTAGAGAATGGACACACTGTGAATATGAAAGGTTTCTAAAACTCAACGAATAGTCCCTCTCCTTGTGCGCCAGTTTGACTTTCCAACTGCTTTACTATCAATCTCCCAACTTGGAGAGACAGCACCTTTAACCTCCTGGTTCTCACAGGTTGCCAATTTGGCAGAGGATGAAAGGGAAGAGGGAGAACCAATGAGAGAGTAGCTGTTAGGCATTTGGACGGGCACATGTCACTCTAATTGCCTGGCAGGAAGAAGAATTAACCAAAGACTCATCCCCCTGCCGGGAACCAGTATAGGTCCTGAACCGAAATTTTGGACTTGCGGTCAGCTCACAAAAAACGATTTGATAAATGGAGCTCAGGTGCACAACAGTTCACAAACTGTCAGAGTAATAAAGACAGCTATCGTCCAAAAATCCTTTGAAGAAAGGCAAAGAGGTGGACTTGAAAGCGAGGCAGAATAGCAGGAAACAGATTTCAAGAGGTAGGTTGGAATCACCTGTAAAGCACAGGAAGAGGGGCACAACTTCGACAATGATGCACTTGGCCCAAAAGTGTGTATGTGTTTTCTCCTGAATATATTCAGGGGAAAACGCATACGACCTTTTTGGCCAAGCCAGCAAGCGGACAATGCAAATCTGCAGTACAAAGAAGTATCAGTTCCCACCAGTCAAAAGGGACATCGGCAAAATGTGTAAAAACCAGAAAGGCAAAAGAGGACCTGGAGAACAGGGAGCCTTTTTATGCTGATGGGCGGAATGTAAGTTGCCAACTGCCACTCTGCAGGAGTGCATTGTGTTCCCTAAAACAAGTAAACAACGGAGCTACATAGCCAAGCGCACTTCAAGTCTAGGGAATATACCTTGGGAAAACTGAAAATCAATAAGACAGAGCCACCCCAAAATTTAGGGATGCACTGCTTACAAGAACCTCAACTTGGGTACATATTAATTATCACAAGAATATTAAAAATGGTTCAAAAAATTGTGGTACTTACGTACGATGGAATATCCCTCAGCCATGAAATCAATGTCATAAGACCAGTAGCAGCAAAATGAGTGGATTCAGGTACGATGATTCTAACTGAAATAAGTCACACAGAAAAAGAAGCTTATCATAGGATATGACTTATGAAGATCCTGTAAACATGGCTACACATGAACTGAGTTAGGAAAGAGAACAGAGTCTCACATTTAGAATACACTCTTATGCCTGCTTAAGGGGGAAGGAGAGGTGGGGTGATGCATAAAACCAGAGTTTGATATAAGCACAGGTACTCTTCCAAAAACCAACTATGGACTAGAAAAACCTACACCTTCCTCGGGGAAAGGGACTCAAAACACCATATTTTCCGCAGAGGAATATATCTGACTAGTAAGAATCTTAAAACCTATGTATTGATATGTCTCCATAAGGGAATCAAGTATGTCTAGACTGGCATAAACATGGCAGCGAGAATCATCTCAAACCCACTATAAAAATGAATTTCAAAAACAAAACAAAAAAACAGGGAAATTCTTTACAATTCTTTCAGGGTCTCTGATGATACATGGAATGAATCTATCTACAAGTACAGCTTGATGTGGCATAAGGCTGGACACTTGGGACTGAGAGGCATGGTGAGACTGCGTGAGTAAACACAGACCATTTAAAGCAATAATGTGTGGCCTCCATTCCAAGGTTCCAAACTCTCCAGGTTGAAGGGAATATTACTACAGCTATAACATATACGGGAAACCTAGAGAATGGACACACTGTGAATACGAAAAGTTTCTAAAACTCAAGGAATAGTCCCTCTACTGGTGCTCCAATTTGACTTTCCAACTGCTTGACTATCAATCTCCCAACTTGGAGAGACAGCCCCTTTAACCTCCTGGATAACACAGGTTGCCAATTTGGCAGAGGATGAAAGGGACCAGGGAGAACCAATGAGAGAGTAGCTGTTAGGCATTTGGATGGGCACATGTGACTCTAATTGCCCGGCCGGAAGAAGAATTAACCAAAGACTCATCCCGCTGCCGGAAACCAGTATAGGTCCTGAACCTAAATTTTGGACTTGCGGTCAGCTCACAAAAAACGATTTGATAAATGGAGCTCAGGGGCACAGCAGTTCACAAACTGGCAGAGTAATAAAGGACAGCTATCGGCCAAAAATTGTTTGAAGGAAGGCAACGAGGTGGACTTGAAAGCCAGGCAGAATCGCAGTAATCAGATTTCAAGAGGTACGTTGGAATCACCTTTCAAGCACAGGAAGAGGGGCACAACTTCGACAATGATGCACTTGTCCAAAAATGGTGTATTCGTTTTCTCCTGAATATATTCAGGAGAAAATGCATACGCCCTTTTTGGCCAAGCTAACAAGTGGGCAAGACAAATCTGCAGTACAAGGAAATATCCCTTCCCACCGGTCAAAAGGGACATCGGCAAAATGTGTAAAAACCAGAAAGGCAAGAGAGGACCTGGAGAACAGGGAGGCTTGTTATGCTGTCGGGCGGGATGTAAGTTGGCAACTGCCTCTCTGGAGGAGTGCATTGTGTTCCCTAAAACATGTAAACAACAGAGCTACATAGCCAAGGGCACTTCCAGTCTAGGGAATATACCTTGGGAAAACTGAAAATCAATAAGACAGAACCACAGCAAAATTTAGGGATGCACTGCTTACAAGAACCTCAACTTGGGTACACCTTAAATATCCCAGGAAAGTTAAAAATTGTTCAAAAAATTGTGGTACTTACGTACAATGGAATATCCCTCAGCCATGAAATCAATGTCATAAGACCAGTAGCAACAAAATGAGTGGATTCAGGTACGATGATTCTGAGTGAAATAAGTCACACAGAAAAAGAAACTTATCATAAGATATCACTTATGATGGTCCTGTAAGCATGGCTACACATGAACTGAGTTAGGAAAGATTACAGAGTAACTAATCTTATCATAAGATATCACTCATAGCGGGAATGTACACATGACTACACATGAACTGAATGACTAACACAACAGAGTCACACATTTAGGAAACATCTTTTGCCTGCTTAAGAGGAAAGCCGAGGCGGGGTGATGCATAAAACCACAGTTTTAAATTAGCACAGATACCGTTATATAAACCATGTATGTAATAGACAACACCTACTCCCGGCACAATGAACTGGACTCAACACCCCCTATTCATTGCACAGGAATATGTCTGACTCTATGTATTTTAAAACATATGTATTCTCATGTCTCCATAAAGGAATCATGTGTGTGTATAACGGCATGAACACAGCACTGAAATTCAGTTAAACCCACTTATAAAAATAAATTTCAAAATCAAAATGCAAAAACATAGAGAAAGTCTTAAAAATTACGTTCACGGCCTGTGATGCAAGCTAGATTGACCACCTTTACACCCACAGCTGGATGAGACATAAGACTGGACACTTGGTGCTGACAAGATTTCTGAGGTTGTGTGAACAAAAGAACACCACTTAGGGCTTCCCTGGTGGCGCAGTGGTTGAGTGTCCCCCTGCCGATGCAGGGGACAAGGGTTTGTGCCCCGGTCCGGGAAGATCCCACATGCCGCGGAGTGGCTGGGACCGTGAGCCATGGCCGCTGACCATGTGCCTGCACGTCCGGAGCCTGTGCTCCGCAACGGGAGAGGCCACAGCAGTGAGAGGCCCGTGTACCGCAAAAAAAAAAAAAAAAAAAAAAAAAAAAAAAAGAACACCACTTAGAGCAATACTGTGTGCTACCCATTCAAGTGGTCCCAACTCTCCAGGTTTAAGGGAATCTTCCTACAGTTAAAACATGCATGGGAAACCCAGTGGATGGTACACTGTGTAATTGGGAAAGTTTTCTAAAAGGTACCTCATTTTTCCTTATGTCGTGCTCGGCTTTGCCATTCCATCTGCATTACTAAAAATCTCCCCACTTGGAGTGTCAGTGCCTTTACCCTCCCGTTATGCACAGTTTGCAAATTGTGCAGAGGATGAACAGGAAGAGGGGAAATAAATGAGAGATTAGCTGTAGGTGTTTGGATGGGCACATGTCACTCTAGTTTCCCATCAGGAAGAAGAATTAACCAAAGGCTCAGCCTGAAGCCCTGGAACCAGAGTAGGGCCTAAAGCCATCCTGCGGTATTGCAGCCAGCTCACAAAGAGGCGAGTTGAAAAATGGAAATCAGGGGCACAGCAATTCACAAACTTGCAGAGTTATAAAGGACAACTATCATCCAGAAATATATTGAGGAAAGGCAGTGACGAGGATTTGAATGCAGGGCAGAACTGAAGGAAACAGATTTCAAGAGGTAGATTGGAGTCATCTTTAAAGCACATGAAAAGCGACAGAATTTCGACAATGTTGCCCTTGGCTGAAAAGGGACTATGTGTATTTTCTTGAATATATTCGGGAAAAAATGCATATGCCCTTTTTGGCCAAGCAAGCCATCAGGCATTGCAAATCCACCCTACATAGAAGTGTCCCTTACCTCCAGTCAAAAGGGCCATCCAGAAATAGTGTAGAAGCCACAAATGCAGGACAGGCCATGCAGAAAAGGGAGTCTGGTTACGCCGATGGACAGGATGTAAATTGCCAACAGCCTCTCTGGAGAACTGTATGTTGTTTTCTAAAACAGAGCTACAGAGCATAGCACACTTCCACTCATGGGTGTGTATTTTGGGAAAACTAAAAATCCACAACACACAGCCAGCCCAAACTTTAGGGCTGCTCTGTTTACAAGAACCTCGACTTCAGTACATTTTAAATATCCCAGGAAAGGAAAAAAAAAATAGATATAGATGTTGTGGTACTTATATACAATGGAATGTCACTCAGACATAAAATCAATGTCATAAGGCCAATAGCAGCTTAATGAGTGGCTTTAGGTACGATGATGCTAAGTGAAATGAGCCACAAAGAAAAAGAAACTTATTGTAATATATCCGTTATAGAGGAAATGTAAACATGGCTACACATGAACTGAATTTCAAAAGAGAACAGAGTTACACATTTAGAAAACACACTTATGCCTCCTTAAGGGGAAAGGTGACGTGGGGTGATGTGTAAAAGCAGAGTTTGAAATTAGCACAGATCCCATTCCATATACCAAATATGTAATAGACAAGACCTACTCCTTTCTCAATGAACTGGACACAAAACACCCTATTCACTGAAGAGGAATATATCTGACTGGTAATAACCTTGAAACCTATGTATTTATATGTCTCCATAATGGAATCAAGTGTATGTAGATTGGCATAAACACAGATCAATGGAACAGGACAGAAAGCCCAGAGATAAACCTACATACCTATGGCTATCTCATCTATGACAAAGGAGCTAAGGATATACAATGGAGAAAAGACAGTCTCTTCAGTAATTGGTGCTGGGAAAACTGGACCCCTACACATAAAGGAATAAAATTAGAACACTCCATAACACCATACACAAAAATAAACTCTAAATTGATTAGAGATCTAAATATAAGACCAGACACTATAAAACACTTAGAGGAAACCATAGGCAGAACACTCTATGACATAAATCACAGCAAGATCCTTTTGGACCCACCTCCTAGAGAAATGGAAATAAAAACAGAAATCAACAAATGGGACCTAATGAAACTTAAAAGCTTTTACACAGTACAGGAAAACATAAACAAGATGCAAAAACAACCCTCAGAATGGGAGAAAATATTTTCAAATGAAGCAATTGACAAAGGATTAATCTCCAAACTTTACAAGCACCTCATGTAGCTCAATATCACAAAAACAAACAACCCAATCCAAAAATGGGCAGAAGACCTAAATAGACATTTCTCCAAAGAAGATTTACAGATTACCAAGAAACACATGAAAGAATGCTGAACATCACTAATCATTAGAGAAATGCAAATCAAAACTACCCTGAGGTATCACCTCACAGCAGTCAGAGTGGCAATCATCAAAAAAATCTACAAAACAATAAATGCTGGAGAGGCCTTTATTGGAGAAAATGGAACACACTTGCACTGTGGGTGGGAATGTAAATTGATATGGGCACTAGGGAGAAAAGAACGGAGGTTCCTTTAAATAACTAACAATAGAAGTACCATACGACACAACAATCCAAGTACTGGGCATTTGCCTTGCGAAAACCATAATTCAAAAAGAGTTATGTACAAAAATGTTCATTGCAGCTCTATTTGCATTAGCCAGGACATGGAAGCAACCTAAGTGTCCATCGACAGATGAATGGATAAAGAAGATCTGGCACATATATACAATCAAATATTACTCAACCATGAAAAGAAGCAAAACTGAGTTATTTGTACTGAGGTGTATGGAATTAGAATCTGTCCTACACAGTGAAGTAAGTCTGAAAGGGAAAAACAAATACTGTATGTTAACAGAGATATATGGAATCTAATGAAGAAAAAAAAAGATTTTGAAGAACCTAGTGGCAGGACAGGATTAAGGACACAGACATAGAGAAAGGACTTGAGGACACCGGAAGGGGGATGGGTAAGCTGGGACGAAGTGAGAGAGTGGCATGGACATAAAGACATTACCAAATGTAACACCGATAGCTACTGAGAATCAGCCACATAGAACAGGGAGATCAGCTCGGTGCTTTGTGACCACATAAAGGGGTGGGATATGGAGTGTGGGAGGGAGATGCAAGAGGGAGGGGATCTGGTGATATTTGTATATGTATAGCTGATTCACTTTGTTATACAGCAGAAACGAACACTCCATTGTAAAGAAATTATACTCCAATAAATGTGTAAAAGGAAAAAAAAAAGGAAAGAAAGCCCAAGGATAAACCTACACACCTATGGTCAACTAATCTATGAGAAAGGAGGCAAGACTATACAATGGAGATAAGACAGTCTCTTCAATCATTGGTGCTGGGAAATATGGAAAGCTACATGTAAAAGAATGAAATTAGAACACTCCCCAACACCATACATAAAAATATATTCAAAATGGATTAGAGACCTTAATGTAAGACCAGACAGTATAAAACTCTGAGAGGAAAACTTACGAATGATACTCTGACGTAAATCACAGCAAGATCTTTTTTGATCCACCTCCTATAGTAATGAAATAAAAAAGAAAACTAAAGAGATGGGACCTAATGAAACGTAAAAGCTTTTGCAAAGGAAGGGAAACTACAAACAAGACGAAAAGACAACCCTCAGAATGGCAGAAAATATTTGCAAACGAATCAATGGACAAATGATTAATCTCCAATATATATAAACAGCTCATACAGCTCAATATTAATAAAACAAACAACCCAATACAAAAATGGAAGATCTAAATAGACATTTCTTCCAAGAAGACATAGAGATGGCCAGTACGCACATGAAAATCTGCTGAACATCACTAATTATTAGAGAAATGGAAATCGAAACTACAATGAGGTATCACGTCACACCTGTTAGAATGGGCATCATCAGAAAATCTACAAACAACAAATGCTGGAGAGGGTGTGGAGAAAAGGAACCTTCTTCCACTATTGTTGGGAATGTAAATCGATACAGTCTCTATGGGGAACAGTATGCAGGTTCCTTAAAAAACTAAAAATAGAATTACCATATAATCCAGCAATCCCACTACTGGGCATATACCCAGAGAAAACCATAAATCAAAGAGACACATTCACCACAATGTTCACTGCAGCACTATTTACAATAGACAGGTAATGAAAGCAACCTAAGTGCCCACAGACAGACGAATGGATAAAAACATGGTACATATATACAACGGAATATTACTCAGCCATACATAGGAATGAAATTGGGTCATTTGTAGAGGCCTTGATGGATCTAGAGACTGTCATACAGGGTGAAGTAAGTCAGAAAGAGAAAAACAAATATTGTATATTAATGCATATATGTGGAACCTAGAAAAATGGTACAGATGAACCAGTGTGCAGGGCAGAGATAGTGACACAGATGTAAAGAACAAACATATGGACACCAAGGAGGGAACGCCATGTGAGGGTGGTGGTGGGATGAATTGGGAGACTGGGATTCACATGTGCACACTTATATGTATGAAATAGATATCCAATAAGAACTTGCTGTATAAAAGAAATAAATTAAAAAAAAAAACTAAATAAATAACATTTAATAAAATAAAACAGAAAAAAAGTTTTTCCCTTCACATAGACGTCTTTATATTAATGCATTATTTCCATGTATATATCTCCAAATTAAAAAAAAGAGGAATAAATAAAATCTAACTTGAACAAAAAAGAAAAAAAGAAAAAAAAACAAACAAACAGAACTCACCAGTTATAGAGAGGATAATCGTATCAGGGCACTTGCTCCAGTGGTAAAAAATTCTTAAGTTGGTCAGAGGTGGGAAATCATCTCCCATGCAGTCAGCAGTGCTCCCCCCCACAAGGAGCATCCTCATTGCAAAGCTGGGGGAATGTGTCGAGGCGTCTGTGAGTAAATGTGAGCTGAGCCCCAGTCCTGCTGCGGCTGAACTCTTCCCACTCTTTCCAGGTAAAACACCTGAATATGTACAAGCACTTGCAAGCCTAGAGGAAGGGCTGTGGAGCCACACTAGCAAGAGCACGCAGGCCGACTTGGTGCCTGCAGGCCAGCCAGGATGGTCCTGGCCCCAGATGCTCTTCTGGAATCTTTCCATTTCCCTGCCTGAGATACCCCTCCTGCCACGGCCCCCACTGCTTTTTTACTTCCTCACCTCTGACTGGGGAGAAATTCCAGTGGCAGGTATGGGTGACACATCCTCTTCTTTAGCAGGTGGCAGCCTGGCCACTCCTGCAGAAAGTCCAGCAGAGCCCAAATCACACTGGGCCACCCACAAAACCACGGCCCCTCACTCCCTCCCACCACCCCAGCCTCGAAACTGCTGACGGGGCAGAGAATATGGCGTCAGGCACAGCTACAGGGGCTCTTGCTGACTGGAGAGGTGTTTATATTGACCTCAACCCAGGCACACCTGTGGGGGGGTCTGGCAGGCAGTGTCAGGCTGCCCAAATCAGCCAATCCTCACCCCTCAGGGGCTCACAGTTGCAGAAAATGAACCTTGCTAAACGGGTCAGTCCCAAGGAACAGGTGTGGGCTCTTGAGAGTCAGGCTAGACAAGGGGCTGCAGCTGCGGCTTGTTTTCTTATCATTTTATCTGGTCCATGAGTGGAAAACAAATTCAAGAAGACCCTATCCTAATGAGAGGAACCCAGGAGTCAGGGAGAGGAGTGATGGTGGGTGGAGACAGAGGCCTGGTGCCCTGGCTGCAGTGGAAGTTTCTGGAAGACCAGGCAGAGAGAGGCTGCACAGAGTGATAGCCAGGGTCACAGACCTGTCAGAGCTGCTGTTTGTTAGTTCAAGTCCTGCTCTGAGGTGTTCTGTGTCAGCTGTGAGCGACAGGTGAGCTGGGGGTTCTCTGCAAGGTGGGCTATGTGCACAGTTCCTGTGTGTCCAGCCCTGCTGGGGTACCTGCCCAGGGGAGTTCCATATACTGGGAGGGGCCTGACTATGAGAGCCCCATGGGCTGCTGGGTAGCTGCACAGGTGAGCTCCGTACCATGGGAGGGACTTGAACACGAGAGCCCCGTGGGCTGTGGGGTGCGGGATGCAGCCCAGGTGAGCTCCATATCCTGGGATTGGCCTGACCACGAGAGCCCCATGGGCTGCTGGAGACCTGGTAAAGGATATCAGGACAGTCAGTGAAGCCACCGAGGATATACATCCAGTAGCTCCTATTTCCTACACCCTGCTGCACATTCTACCATCCACCAGGCCATGGCATTCTGTATTACACTTCAATGATGCCTTCTTCTGTATTCCATTCATCTCAGAGTCACAAGAATTTTTGGCTTGTGAGTGGCAGGACACAACATGCAACACAAGCAATAATGCTGGGCCGTCCTGCACCAATGGTTCAAAAATCCCCACACCATCATTGGGGAAATGTCCTCTAAAGACCTAAAAGTTCTACCTCTGTAAAAGGGAAACCTCCTTCAAAATGCAGATGACATTCTGATCGCCAGGCCTACTAAAGACGCCTCTGAACTACCTAGCCAAGAAAGGATAGAAGGTGTCCAAGAAAAAGGCTCAAATACCCCAGGCTCAGGTGACATGCCTGGGCTTCATTCTCACAAATATTCAGAGAAACGCATCCCGGGATAGTGAAGAAGCCATTTGCAGCCTTACATCTTCTAAAACTAGAAGACAGCTTAGGGGTTCCTGGGGAGGCCAAGGTTTTCTGCATCTGGATCCCTAACTATAGTCTAATAGCTGGGCCTCTACATGAAACACTGACACGAAAAGATTATGATCCTTTTGAATAGAATCCAGAAGCAGCCTTTCAAGAATGGAAAGAGCAGTCAATTCAGATCCTTGCCCAGGAACTCACTAATTTAGCTAAACCCTTTGACCTTTACATACCCGGTCAAAGGTTAATCGCCCTTGGAGCCTTAGTGCAAAAACTGGGACCACTTGAAATGGAGCAACACAAGAATGCCCTTCAGGTATGATAAACTATGGTCACCAAGGGCTTTGCCCACCGACTCATCAGGCCAGGATACTGGGGCATCTAAAAAGCTAGAAATCAGCAGCCCGCAAGGCCAGCTCCCTCCTAAGGGAAAAGGACCCCACGTGGTGATCCTAACCACCCATCATGCCCTGAAGTTGCAGGGGTCACTCTGTGGACACACTGACCTCGAGTGAGGAGGCCTTCCAACTCCAACCTCCAGAGAGACAAATGGGGGCATCGGGCCCCCAAGATGACTTGTGTGACCATCACTTGACCTGGAGTTTCTCTCAGAAAACAACAAGACTGTGCCCCGAAATAGCAGACTACTGCTTGCAGGACTTACTGCACCCAGAGGGGAGCTAATAAGCTTGGCGGGGGAAACGTATATCACGCTTTCACCATAGAAAACCCTACAGACACCGCGGTGATGGTGGCCAATATGACCAGCTGGACTGCTGGCTACTTCTAAAGGCCGTTGACTCAGTGGACGTCATGGTCCTGGATCACCACTGACCCTGGACTGTCTGGGAGTTGCGCAGGCAGGGCTCTGACACATGGTGCTGTTTGTACATTAATTCAGGGACCTAATTAAAGAAAGCACAGACTACTGGTCAGAGCATCTAGACTGGCAAAAACCGTCAGCCTAAGGTCAGCAAACAAATGTGGGGTGGGGTGAAACCTGCCACCACAGCATCTTTGCGCATCTCTTTCCTGGACCCTTAAAGGTCATTAGAATCTATAACACTTCCAATGCTGGTGCTCAGGCGGATGAGAAGTGAGGCAGGAGGCTTTGGAACAATCAACCTCACCTGGAGGCTGGTGGGGAGACGTTTTGCCCCTCCCCTCAGGTATCAGGGCTGCCACCACAGCATGAAGCAGTTACAAAAGAGGGGTCTGCACCCTCAACACCCGAAGAATGAGGAATGGAACAAAAAGCAGAGGAGGTGTTCGTCTCTGGCAACGTTCATTAAAAATTCCTGGGAGATAAAAAGAGAATCTGGGCAATAAAATAAAGTCTAACCTGTTTTTCCTTTGTGCTTTGTCTAATTTCACGTGCTCCTAGGGTTCCGCATGCAGAGGTCCCACACCCAGCACTTCAGACCCGATTTCCTAGTGCAGAATGGCTGGGTCGACACCTCAGCTAGCGGAGTCCCATGCAGACTCCACGGCATAGAGCCTGAGCTGCAGCCAACCCAGCCTTCGAGAGCTCCATCCCCTAACTCCCACTGACACTGCCGGGATCCCTACACAGTAGCCCAGCCCAGAGCCCATGGGGGAGTGCACGCTCTCACCTCTCCATTCGGTTTTCAAAATAATGTTTCCTTTGCTTCTGAACCAAACTCAGTCTTGATCTGTTGGCTCCAATGACACTGGGCTCGGGGACTCCTGTTGGGGTACACTCTGGAGGATCAGTAACAGAAATTGAGAACATTGTAACTTCAATGAACAGATGTGTGAGCCAAACTGTAGTTAACTTAGAGCAGTGTATAATGCTCGGGTAAAATAAGATGTTTCTAAGACTTACATTTGATATTTCCATCACTTTACTATAAGCAAGTTCAGTGAAGACGTCTGTCTTATTTGTCAGGTCAACGTTAGAGAAATGAAGTGATTTATTTCCATGGTTGTACATCGAATACTCTTGGCTGAAGCTTCAATCTTGTTTTGAATGCTTTTCCATTGAAAAGGATACCTCTCTTTCAGCTCCCCCATTTCTGAGAAATATAAAATCTTATAATTTATTATTACCAAAGGGGAAAGGTCGGAAAAGGGATAAATTAACAGTTTGGGATTAACACATACACACTGCTATGTGTAAAATAGATCATCAACAAGGAACTACTGTATAGCACAGGGAACTACACTGAATATTTTGCAATAACCTATAAGGGGAGATAATCTGAAAAAGAATCGATATTTTTATTGACATCATCTATCAATGACAGAGAAAATGTAACCTAAGCAAGGCCGATGGTGAGCGCTTCTGAACCTGAAGATTTCAATCATCTAAAATTCGGGATCTGCCTATTTCCCAAGGCCCTTAATGGACATACGTGTAGCCGTAGCTTAAAAATTCCCCAGTTTGGGGTTCGGGGAGGCACTGATTTGGAAAAATCCCTGGTGTTCTCCTTACATGCACGGGACCATTCCTACAGCTAAAACATGCCTGTCACACCTAGAGGATGGTACACCGTTTGATCGGAAAGAGTTTGGAAAAGGCACCTCATCTCCTCATCGCCTGGTGCACGGGTTCACCCCTCAAGCATCTTTCCTGACAGTCTCCTTACTTGGGGATATCAGCACCGTCAACATCCTGTTGCACACAGTTTGGAATTTGTCCAGAGGATGAAGCGGTAGGATGAGAAAAATTTAGAGACAAGTCTTAGTTGTTCAGACAGGCAAATGCCACTCTAATTTCCTATCTGGAAGACAAATTCATCAAAGGCTATAATTGCCCATGGAAACAGAATAGGGCTAGAGGAAATCCCGCTGATTTGTGTCCAGTTTCCAAAAACACAAGTTGAAAAATGGAACTCGGGGGCAATAAAATTCATGAAACTGCAGAGTTGAAAATATCTATTGTCGAAAAATGTCTTGAGGTAAGTCACAGTAAATGACTTGTAAGCAAGGGAGAGTGGCAGGAAACAGATTTGAAGAGGTAGAAAGGACTCCCCATTAAAGCACAAGAAAAGGGGCTGAACATCGCCAATGATGCTGTTGGCCCAAAAGGGCGTATGCATATTTTTCTTCATATATTCAAGTAAAGGCCATACACACTTTTTATCCAACCAAACAGGTGGACACTGGAAATCAATACTACAAAATGTATCACTTCACATCAGTCAGAAGGGCCATGCACATAAAGTGTAAACACCAGAAATGCCGGACAGGGTGAGGAGAAAAGGGAGCCCTGTGAGGCTGATAGTGGAAATGTAATTTGCCAACGGCCACTCTGGAAAAGTGTATTGTGTTTGCTAAAACATCTGAAAACTGAGCTACAGAGCATAGGGCACTTGCACTCATGGGCGTATACCTTGGGAAAAACAAAAAATGACAGAAAACAGGCACTCCAAAGTTTACCACCTCTCTGTTAAAAAGGGCCTCCACTTGGATATAACCTAAATGTCCCTGGAAGGATAAAATGGATAAAAGAGATGGGGTACTTATGTAGAGTGGAATATTACTCATCCAGAAATCAATGAAATAATGCCAGTTGGAACAACTCTGGAGGCGTTACATACGATCATTCTAAGTGACACATGTCAGAAAGAAAAAGACACATATCATAAGATGTCACTTAAAGGTGGAATCAAAAATGGCTACACATGAAATAAACTACAAAACAGAAACATAGTCAAATATCTAGAAAATAGACATAAGGCTGCTAAATGGGAAAGGTGGGGAATGGTGAGGTATTATCCAGGAGGTTGAAATTAGCAAAGATACCATTCCAAGTACCAAATTGAATAACTGGCAAGGCCTACACGGTACCTCAAAGAACGGCACTCAGTCCACTCAAGTCACTGGAAAATAATACATATGACTCGTAGGCATCTGAGAAAGAATTTATTGTTGTCACACAGTACATGAATCAAGTGGATGTACAGCAGCAAAAAACAGAGCTTTGAAAATCAGCTGTAACCAATATAAAAATAAATTTAAAAATATTTATAAAAACAGTGAGACAGACAAAAATTCTTACAACTTTTGATGAAGGGCTACGATGTAACATGGATTGAACACATGTAGACCCACAGCAGGATGATATATAAGGCTGGAAGCTATGCACGCTGAGAGATGTTAGAGAGGCTGGGTGAGGAAATACAGACCTTTTAAAGTAATACTGCCTGGTACCCATTCCATGGGTCCCAAATCTGAAGTTTCAAGGGAATCTTCTGACAGGGAAAACATGCCTGGGAAACCGAGATGAATGTACACCGTGTGCTCAGGAAAGGTGTCTAAAATGCACCTCATTTTTGATCTCCTGGTGCTGGGGTTCGCCATTCCAGCCTCATTACTAACAATCTCCCCACTTGGAGAATCAGCACCTTTAACCTCCTGTTTCACACAGTTTGCAATTTTTGAAGAGGATAAATGGTAAGCGGAGGAACCAGTGAGAGATTAGCTGTAGGAGTTTTGACAGGCACATGTCACTCTAATATCCCTTTAGGAAGAAGAATTAACCAAAGGCTCAGCCTGCCTCCCCAGAACCAGAATAGGGCCGGAATCAATCCAATGGTTTGGCGGCCAGCTCACAAAAAAAGCGAGTTGCAAAATGGAGCTCAGGAGCAGACAATTCAAAGACCTGCAAAGATATAAATGATAACCAACGTCCAAAAATATATTCAGGTAAGGCAACGAAGAGGTTCTGAATGAGAGGCAGAATTGCAGGAAACATTTTTCAAAAGGTAGATTGTACTCACATTTAAAGCATATGAAAAGCAGCAGAATTTCTAAAATGATGCAGTTGGGCAAAAGGGTGTATGCGTTTGTTTCGTGAATATCTTCAGGAAAAAAACACATACAGAGTTTTTGGCCAACCAAGCAAGGGGGAAATGCAAATCCGCACAATAAAGAAGTCTTAATTTCCACTGCTCAGAAAGTCCATCCAAAAAATGTGTACAAATCAAAAATGCAGGAGAGGCCATGGAAAACAGGGAGACTAGTCACGCTGATGGGTGGGGTATAAATATCCAAGAGCTACTCTGAAGAAGTGTATGCTGTTTCCTAAAACATCTAAAATACAAAGCCCCCGAGCAAAGGGGACTTCAACTCATGGACATATAACTTGGGAAGACTAAATATCAACAAGACACAGGCACCCCAAAGTTTAGGGCTGCTCTGCATACAAGAACCTCAACTTCGGTACACCTAAAATATCCCAGGAAAAAGAGAAATGCATAAAGAACTTGTGGTAATTTTGTACAATGGAATATCACTCAGACGTGAAATCAATGTCATAAGGCCAGTAGCAGCATAATGAGAGGATTTAGGTATGATGATTCTAAGGGAAATTAGTCACACAGAAAAAGAATCTTATCATAAGATATCACTTAGAGAGGGAATGTCAACATCACAACACATGAACTGAATTAGGAAAGAGAGCAGCGTCTCACATTTAGAAAACACTCTTATGCCTCCTTAAGGGGAAAGGAGAGGTGGGGTGATGCATAAAACCAGAGTTTGATATTAGCACAGGTACCATTCCATAAACCAAATACAGAATAGACAAGACCTACACCTTCCTCAGTGAACGGGACTCAAAACCCCTATTCCCCACAGAGGAATATATCTGATTAGTAAGAATCTTAAAACCGATGTACTGATATGCCTTTGTAAGGGAATCAAGTGTGTCTAGACCGGCATAAACATGTCAGTGAAAATCAGATCAACCCCATTATAAAAATGAATTTCAAAAACAAAACAAAAAACAGCGAAATTCTTACACAATTCCTTCAGGGGTTCTGATGAAACCTAGAATGACCCTATCTGCAAAGACAGCTGGATGAGACACAAGGCTGGACACCTGGGACTGAGAGGACTGGTGAGATTGGGAGAGAAAATGCAGACCCTTTAAAGTAGTAATGCATGCCACCATTCTATGGGTCCCAAATTTCCAGGTAGAAGGGAATATCACTACAGTTATAACATGTATGGGAAACCTAGAGAATGGACACCCTGTGATGGCGAAAGGTTTCTGAAAGTCTCCTACTTTTTCCTCTCTTTGTGCTACAGTTTGGCATTCCAACTACTTTACTATCAATCTCCCAACTTAGGAGAGTCATCCCCTATAACCTCCTGGTTCGCACAGTTTGCTAATTGTGCAGAGGATGAAAGGGAAGAGGGAGAACAAATCAGAGAGTAGATGTAGGCCTTTGGACGGACACATGTCACTCTAAATTCCCATCAGGAAGAAGAATTAACCAAAGCCTCAGCCACCCACAGGGAACAAGTATAGCCACCCCTGGAACCAGTATAGGACCTGAAGCAAAATTGTGGATTTGCGGTCAGCTCCCAAAAATGGGATTTGAAAATTGGAGCTCAGGGGAAAAGCAAATCAAAAACCTGCAGAGTTATAAAGGACTACTCTCTTCCAAAAATCTGTTGAGGGAAGGCAACAAAGCGGACTTGAAAATGAGGCAGAATTGCACAAAACATATATCAAGAGGTAAATTGGAATCGCCTTTAAAGCACAGGAAAGGCATCACAACTTCGAGAATGATGCACTTGGCCAAAAACAGCATATGAATTTTCTCCTGAATATATTCAGGAGAAAAGGCATAGTCCCTTTTTGGCCAATCAAGCAAGCGCGCAATGCAAATCCAGACTACAAAGAATTGTCACTTCCCACCGTTCCAAAAGGACATCCGAAAATCTGTAAAAACCAGAAAGGCAAGATAGAGATGACAAGGGCATAAAGCAATATGATCCCAAGGGTCATGGAGGATTGTGATGACAAGCGCATGGAGCATTGTGATGACAAGATTATGTATCATTTTGCTGTCAAAGGCATTGTGATGACAAGGTTCAAGGAGCACTGTGATGACAAGCGTCATGGAGCATTGTGATTACAGCGTTCATGGAGCATTGGGATGACAAGGGCATGGAGCATTTTGATGACAAGATTCCTGGATCATTGTGTTGTCAGGGTTCATGGAGCGTTGTGATGACAGTGGTCATCTAGCATTGTGATGACAGAGGTCATGGAGCATTGTGATGAGAACGTCATGGAGCATTGTGCTGAAAATATTCATGGAGTATTGTGATGACAGGGGTCAAGGAGCATTGTGATGACAAGGCACTGGAGCATTGTGATGAGAAGACCATGGAGCCATGTGATGACAAGTCTCATGGAGCATTCTGATGAAAAGGGTCATGGAGCATTGTGATTACAGGGGTCTTGGAGCATTGTGATGACAAGGGCAGTGAACAATGGGATGAGAATGTCATGGAGCGTTCTGATGACATGCATCATGGAGCTTTGTGAGGACAAGGGCATGGAACATTGTGATTACAGGGGCCTTGGAGCACTGTGAGGGAAAGGGCATGTAACATTGTGATGAAAAAGGCATGGAGCATTGTCATGACAGGGTTCAAGGAGCATACTGATGACAAGTGTCAGGGACCATTGTGATGACAAGGGTATTGAGCACTGTGATGACAAATGTCATGGAGCATTGTGATTAGAAGACCATGGATTCTTGTGATGACGAGCGTTATGTGGAGCTCTGATGATAGGTGTTATGGAATATTGTGATCACAAGGATTTGGAGCATTGTGATGACAGAGGTCATAGAGCATTTTGATTTCATTGTGATGACAATAGCATGAAGCATTATGATGATGCGCATTTGGTGCATTGTGATGACAGCGTTCATGGAGCATTGAGATGAAAAGGGGCATGGAGCATTATGATTACAGGAGTCTTGGATCACTGTGATGAAAAGGGCATGGAACACTGGTCTGAAATGTTTCATGGATTATTGTGATGAGAGGGGGCAAGGAGCATTGTGATAACAAGGGAACGGAACACTGTGATACATGGTTCATGGAGGATTGTAATGAGAAGCGCATGGAGCATTGTGAGAAGAATGGCATCGAGCATTGTGATGAAATGCATCATGGATCGTGTGATGACAAGGGCTTTGAACAATGTGATGAAAGGTTTTTGGAGCACTGTGATGACAATGGCATGGAGCATTGTGATGCCAAGTGTCATGGAGTTTTGTGATGACAAAGGTCATGGAGCATTTTGATTACAAGGGTGTGGTGCATTCTCTTGTGATGGGCAGGGAGCATTGTGATGACAGGGTCATGGAGCAATTTGATGAAAAGTGTCATGGAACATTTCGATGACAGGGGTTATGGAACATTGTGATGTCAGGAGTCATGGAACATTTTCATGACAGTGTTGTGGACCATTGTGATGACAGGGGAGTGGGTGTATTGTGATGACAAGTGAGGGAACATTTTGATATCATTCTTGAGAGAGCATTTTGATAAGAAGTGCATGGAGCATTGTGAGGACAAGTTTTATGGAGCATTGTGATGACAAGCTTGTGGAGCACTGTGATGACAAGCACATGGCGCATTGTGATGACATGGGTCATGGAGCAATGTGATGACAAGGGTCACCGAGCATTGTGATGAAAATTTCATGGAGCATTTTGGTGACAAAGGTCACAGAGCCTAGTGATGACGAGGGCATGGAGCACTGTGATGACAAAGGTCATGAAGCATTGTGATGACTGGAGTCACGGAGCATTGTGATGACAGGGGACATAGAGCTTTGTGATGAAAAGGCAATGAGCATTGTGATGACAGGTGCATGGAGCATTGGCCTGACATGTTTCATGGATTATTGTGATGACAGTGGGCATGGTGCAATGTGATGCAAAGGCATGGAGCATTGTGATGAGAAGGTCATGGAGTATTTTGAAGACAGGTCTCAGGGAGCATTGTGATGACATATGTCATGGTCCATTGCGATGACAATGGAATGGAATATTGTGATGCCAAGTGTCATGGAGGATTGTGATGACAAATGTAATGGAGCATTTTGATGACAAGGGCTTGGAGCATTGTGATGACAATGGACATGGAGCATTGTGATGACAAGGGCATGGAGCATTGTGATGACAAGGGCCATTGAGAATTTTGATGACAAGTTCATGAAGCATTGTGATGAGAAGCACATGGAGCTTCCTATGACAGGGGTCATGGAGCATTGTGATGAAAAGTGCATACAGAATTGTGATGACAAATCATTTAACACGGTGATGAGAAGTGTAATGGAGCATAGTGATGCCAAGAACGAGGAGAATTGTGATGACAGGGGACATGGAGCATTGTGATGACCAGGGCATGGAGCATTGTGATGGCTAGACCGTGGAGATTTGTGATGAGAAGACCATGGATAATTGTGATGACGAGCATCATGGAGCACTGTAATGACAAGGGGAATGGAGCATTGTGATGAGAGTGGCCATGGAGCATTGTGATGACAAGGGTCATGGAGCATTTTGATGACAAGGGCGTGGAGAATTGTGATGAGAAGACCATGGATAATTGTGATGACGAGCGTCATGGAGCACAGTAATGACAAGGGGTATGGAGCATTGTGATGACAGTGGCCATGGAGCATTGTGATGACAAGTGTCATGGAGCATTCTGATGACAAGCTTGTGGAGTATTGTGACGACAATGGTATGGAAATTTGTGATGAAAAGGGCAGGGTGCATTGTGATAAAAAAGGCATGAAGCCATTTCATGACAGGTTTCAAGGAGCATTCTGACGACAAATGTCAGGGAACACTGTGATGACAAGTGTATTGCGAATGGTGATGAAAAAGATCATGGAGCATTTTGACGAAAAGGGCATGGAGAATTGTGATGACAGGCATCATGGAGCGTTGTGATGACAAGTGTTATGGAACATTGTGATCACAAGGGTTTGGAGCATTGTGATGATAGAAGTCATGGATCATTTTGTTTTCAAGGAGCATGGAGCATTGGGATGACAAGGGCATGAAGCAATGTGATCCCAAGGTTCATGGAGGATTGTGATGACAATGGTAATGGAGTATTTTGATGACAAGCAAATGGAGCATTGTGATGACAAGGTCATGTAGCATTTTGCTGACACAGGCATGGAGCATTGTGATGATAAGGGTCATGGAGCACTGTGATGAGAAGCATCACGGATCATTGTGATTACAGGGGTCATGGAGCATAGGGATGGCAAGGCCATGGGTCATTGTGATGACAAGTGTCATGGAGCATTGGGCTGAAAATGTTCATGGAGCATTGTGATGACTAGGGAATGGAGCATTGTGATGACAAGAGTCCCGGATCACTGTGTTGTCAGGGGTCATGGAGCGTTGTGATGACAGTGGTCATGGAGCATTGTGATGATAGGGATCATGAAGCATTGTGATGAGAAGTTCCTGGAGAATTGGACTGAAAATGTTCAGGAAGTATTGTGAGGACTGAGGTCATGGAGCATTGTGACGACAAGGGAATGGAGCACTGTGATGAAAAGTTCCTGGAGCATTGTGATGAGAAGACCATGGAGCCTTGTAGTAACAGGTCTCATGGAGCATTCTGATGAAAAGGGGCATGGAGTATTGTGATTACAGTGGTCTTGGAGCATTGTGATGACAAGGGCATGGAGCACTGTGATTACTGGTGTCTTGGAGCATTGTGATGAAATTGGCATGGATCATTGTTATGAAAATGGTATGGAGCCTTGTCATGACAGGGTTCCAGGAGCATACTGATGACAAGTGTCAGGGAGCATTGTGATGACAAGTTTATAGAGCATTGTGATGACAA
This sequence comes from Mesoplodon mirus, assembly GCF_964341445.2. Classification (NCBI taxonomy): domain Eukaryota; kingdom Metazoa; phylum Chordata; class Mammalia; order Artiodactyla; family Ziphiidae; genus Mesoplodon; species Mesoplodon mirus. The sequence goes on from NW_028295252.1 coordinate 114,787, forward strand.
AGGTCATGGAGCACTGTGATGAGAAGAGCATGGATAATTGTGATGATGAGTATCATGGGGCGTTGTGATGATAAGTGTTATAGAACATTGTGATCACAAGGATTTGGAGCATTGTGATGAGACAGATCATCGAATATTTTGATTTCATTTTGATGACAAGAGCCTGAAGCATTATGATGATGGGCATGGTGCATTTTGATGACAGGGTTCATGGAGCATTGAGATGCAAAGGGGCATGGATCATTGTGATTAGAGGGTTCATGGAGAATTGTGATGACAATGGCATGGAGCATTGAGATGCCAAGGGTCATGGAGCTTTGTGATGACAAAGGTCATGGAGCAATTTGATGACAAGGGGTGGTGCAATGTGATGAGAAGGGCAGGGAGCATTGTGATGACAGGTTCATAGAGCAATTTGATGAAAAGGGTGATGGAATATTTTGATGACAGGGGTTATGGAACATTGTGATGTCAGGGGTCATCGAACTTTGTGATGATAAGTGCATGTAGCATTGCAAAGACAGGAGTCATGGAACATTGTGATGACAGTGGTGAGGGAGTATTGTGATGAATAGTGATGTAACATTGTGATATCTGTGGAGACAGAGCATTTTGATGAGAAGTGCATGGAGAATTGTGTTGACAAGTTTTATGGAGCATTGTGGTGACAAGATTGTGGAGCACTGTGATGACAAGCGCAGGGTGCACTGTGATGACATGGGTCATGGTGCATTGTGCTGACAAGCGCATGGAGCATTGTGATGACAAGGGTCATGGAGCATTGTGCTGAGGAAGGCATAGAGAATTGTGATGACAAGGGTCAAAGAGCATTGCGATGAAAATTTCATGGAGCAATGTGGTTAAATATGTCACAGAGACTGTGGATGACGAGGGCATGGACCATTGTGATGACAAAGGTCATGAAGCATTGTGATGAATCGATTCATGGAGCATTGTGATGACAGGGGTCATGGAGCATTGTGATAACAAGGGCATGGAGCATTGTGATGACAAGGGCAGGGAACATTGGTCTAATAACTTTCATGGATTATTGCGATGGCAGTTGGAATGGCGCATTGTGATGACAAGGGCATGGAGCATTGTGATGACCAGGTCAGGCAGTATTGTGAAGACAGGTGTCAGGGAGCACTGTGATGACATATGTAATGGCCCATTGTGATGACAATGGCATGGAGCATTGTGATGCCAAGTGTCATGGAGGATTCTGATGACAATAGAAATGGAGCATTGTGATGACAATGGCTTGGAGCATTGTGATGACAAGGGTCAGGGAGCATTGTGCTGACAAGTGCATGGAGAATTGTGATGACAAGCGTCATGTAGCATTCTGATGACAAGCTTGTGGAGTATTTTGTTGACAATGGCATGGAGCATTGTGATGAAAACGGCATGGGCATTGTGATGAAAAAGGCATGGAGCATTTTCATGACAGGGTTCAAGGAGCATTCTGATGACAAGTGTCAGGGAGCATTGTGATGACAAGTGTATTGAGAATTGTGATGACAAAGGTCATGGAGCATTGTGATGAATAAGGCATGGAGTAATGTGATGACAAGCATCTTAGTGCGTTGTGATGACAAGTGCTATGGAACATTGTGATCACAAGGGTTTGGAGCATTGTGATGACAGAGGTCATGGATCATTTAGATTTCAAGGTGCATGGAGCATTGTGATGACAAGGGCATGAAGCAATGTGATCCCATGGTTCATGGAGGACTGTGATGACAATGGGAATGGAGTATTGTGATGACAAGCGCATAGAGCATTGCAATGACAAGGTCAGGTAGTATTTTGCAGACAAAGGCATGGAGCATTGTGATGAAAGGTGTCATGGAGCCCTGTGATGACAAGCGTCATGGAGCATTGTGAATACAGGGGTCATGGAGCATTGGGATGACAAGGGCATGGATGATTGTGATGACAAGGGTCATGGAGCATTGGGCTGAAAATGTTCATGGAGTATTGTGATGACAAGTTCCTGGAGCACTTTGATGAGAAGACAATGGAGACTTGTGATGACAAGTCTCATGGAGCATTTTGATGAAAAGGGACATGGAGCATTGTGATTACAGGGGTCTTGGAGCATTGTGATGTCAAGGGCACGGAGCATTGTGATGAGAATGCCATGGAGCATTCTGATGACATGCATCATTGAGCTTTATGATGACAAGGGCATGGAGCATTGTGATTACAGGTGTCTTGGAGCATTGTGATTAAAATGGCATGGATCATTGTGATGAAAAAAGCATGGAGACGTGTCATGACAGGGTTAATGGAGCATACTGATGACAAGTGTCAGGGAGCATTGTGATAACAAGTGTATTAAGCATTGTGATGACAAAGGTCATGGAGCATTGTGATGAGAAGACCATGGATAATTGTGATGATGAGCGTCAAGGTGTGTTGTGATGATAAGTGTTATGGAACATTGTGATCACCAGGGTTTGGAGCATTGTGATGACAGAGGTCATGGAGCATTTTGATTTCATTGTGATGACAATAGCCTGAAGCATTATGATGATGGGCAGCGTCCATTGTGATGACAGGGTTCATGGAGCATTGAGATGAAAAGACGCATGGAGCATTTTGATTACAAGGGTCTTGGAGCATTGTGATGACAAGGGCACGGAGCATTGTGAGGAGAAGGCCATGGAACATTCTGATGACATGCGTCATGTAGCTTTTTGATGACAAGGGCATGGAGCATTTTGATTAGATGGGTCGTGGAGCATTGTGATGACAATTGTCATGGAGCCTTGTGATGACAAGGCCGTGGAACATTGTGATGGCAGGTGTCATGGAGCATAGTTATGACAGAGGTAAAGGAGCATTGTGATGAGAAGGGCATGGAGCATTGGTCTGAAATATTTCATGGATTATTGTGATGAGAGTGGGCATAGAGCATTGTGAGGACAAGGGCATGGAACACTGTGATACATGGGTCATGGAGGATTCTAATGACAAGGGCATGGGACATTGTGATGAGAAGGGCATCGAGCATTGTGATGATAAGTGTCATGGAGCTTTGTGATGACAAGGGCATGGAGAAATGTGATGAGAGTGTTCATGGAGCATTGTGATGACAATGACATCGAGCACTGTGGTGCCAGTGGTCATGGAGCTTTGTGATGACAAAGGTCATGGAGCATTTTGATGACAAGTGCATGGTGCATTGTGATGAGAATGGCAGGGAGTATTTTGATGCCAGGGTCATGCAGCAATTTGATGAAAAGTGTACTGGAACATTTTGATGACAGGGGTTATAGAACATTGTGATGTCAGGGGTCATGGAACATTGTGATGATAAGGGGATGTAGCATTGTGATGACAGGGGTCATGGGACATTGTGATTACTGGGCTGAGGGAGTATTGTGACGACTAGTGATGAAACACTGTGATATCTCTGGTGAGAGAGCATTTTGATGAGAAGTGTATGGAGCATTGTGATTACAAGGTTTATGGAGCATTGCAATGACAAGTTTCTGGACCGTTGTGATGAAAAGCGAATGGCACATTGTGATGAGAAGGGTCATGGAACATTTTTCAGACAAAGTCATGGAGCATTTTGATGACAATGGTCACGGAGCATTGTGATGAAAACGGCATGGGGCATTGTGATGAAAATGGCATGGAGCCTTTTCGTGACAGGGTTCAAGGAGCATTCTGATGACAAGTGTCAGGGAGCATTTTGATGACAAGTGTACTGAGCATTGTGATGACTAATGTCATGGAGCATTGTGATGAAAAGGGCATGGAATATTGTGATGACAGGCATCATGGAGCGTTGTGATGACAAGTGTTATGGAACATTGGGATCACAATGGTTTGGAGCATTGTGATGACAGAGGTCATGGATCATTTTGATTTCAAGGAGCATGGAGCATTGTGATGACAAGGGCATGAAGCAATGTGATCCCAAGGTTCATGGAGGATTGTGATGACAATGGAAATGGAGTATTTTGATGACAAGCACATAGAGCATTGTAATGACAAGGTCATGTAGCATTCTGCTGACAAAATCATGGAGCATTTTGATGACAGGTGTCATGGAGCACTGTGATGACAAGCGTCACAGAGCATTGTGAATACAGGGGTCATGGAGCATTGGGATGACAAGTGTCATGGAGCAGTGGGCTGAAAATGTTCGTGGAGTATTGTGATGACAGGGGTCATGGAACATTGTGATGACAGAGGTCAAGGAGAATTTTGATTTCATTGTGCTGACAATAGCTGGAAGCAATATGATGATGGGCATGATGCATTGTGATGACAGGGTTCATGGAGCATGGAGATGAAAAGGGGCATGGAGCATTGTGATTACAGGGGTCTTGGAGCACTGTGATGACAAGGGCATGGAGCATTTAATGAGAAGGCCATGGAACATTCTGATGACATGTGTCATGGTGCTTTTTGATGACAACGGCATGGAACATTGTGATTACAGGCGTCTTGGAGTATTGTGATGACAAGTGTCATGGAGCCTTTTGATTACAAGGCCATGGATCATCGTGATGGATGGCGTCATGGAGCACTGTTATGACAGGGGTAATGGAGCATTGTGATGACAAGGGCATGGAGCATTATGATGACAAGGGCATGGTGTATTGTGAAGACAGGTGTCAGGGAGCATTGTGATGACATATGTCATGGTGCATTGCGATGACAATGGCATGGAGCATTGTGATGCCAAATGTAATGGAGGATTGTAAGGACAAATATAATGTAGCATTGTGATGACTACGGCTTGGAGCATTATGATGACAAGGGCCAATGAGAATTTTCATGACAATGTCGTGAAGCATTGTGATGACAAGGTCCCGGAGCATTGTGATGAGAAAACCATGGAGCCTTGTGATGACAAGTCTCATGGAGCATACTGATGAAAAGGGGCATGGAGCATTCTGATTAAAGGGTTCTTGGAACATTGTGATAACAAGGGCATGGAGCATTGTGATGACAAGGGCATGGAGCATTGGTCTAATAAGTTTCATGGATTATTGTGATGACAGTTGGAATGGCGCATTGAGATGACAAGGGCATGGAGCATTGTGATGACCAGGTCAGGCAGTATTGTGAAAAGAGGTGTCACGGAGCATTGTGATGACATATGTAATGGCCCATTGTGATGACAATGGCACGGAGCATTGTGATGCCAAGTGTGATGGAGGATTCTAATGACAAAGGTAATGGAGCATTGTGATGACAAGGGTTTGGAGCATTGTGATGAGAAGGGTCAGGGAGCATTATGCTGACAAGTGCATGGATAATTGTGATGACAAGAGACATGGAGCATTCTGATGACAAGCTTGTGGAGTATTTTGATGACAATTGCATGGAGCATTGTGATGAAAATTGCATGGGGCATTGTGATGAAAAAGGAATGGAGCCTTTTGGTGACAGGGTTCAAGGAGCACTCTGACGACAATGTCAGGGAGCATTGTGATGACAAGTGTATTGAGAATTGTGATGACAAAGGTCAATGAGCATTTTGATGAAAAGGGCATGGAGTATTGTGATGACAGGCATCATGGAGCTTTGTGATGACAAGTGTTACGGAACATTGTGATCACAAGGGTTTGGAGCATTGTGATGACAGAGGTCATGGATTATTTTGATTTCAAGGAGCAGGGAGCATTGTGATGACAAGGGCATGAAGCAATGTGATTCCAAGTTTCATGGAGGATTGTGATGACAATGGTAAAGGAGTATTGTGATGACAAGCGCAAAGAGCATTGTAATGACATGGTCATGTAGCATTTTGCTGACAAATGCATGGAGCATTGTGATGACAAGATTCATGGAGCACTGTGATGACAAGCATCACGGAGCATTGTGAATACAGGGGTCATGGAGCATTGGGATGACAAGGGCATGGATCATTGTGATGACAAGGGTCATGGAGCATTGGGCTGAAAATGTTCATGGAGTACTGTGATGACTGGGGTCATGTAGAATTTTGATTTCATTGTGCTGACAATAGCCGGAAGCATTATGATGATTGGCATGATGCTTTGTGATGACAGGGTTCATGGAGCATTGAGATGAAGAGGGGCATGGAGCATTGTGATTACAGGGGTCTTGGAGCATTGTGATGACAAGGGCATTGAGCATTTTGATGAGAAGTACATGGAACATTCTGATGACGTGTCTTGGAGCTTTGTGATGACAAGGGCATAGAAATTTTGATGGCAGGGGTCATGGGGTATTGTTATGACAGGGGTAATGCAGCATTGTGATGATAAGGGCATGGAGCATTGTGATTACAAGGTTCATGGAGCATTGCCATGACCAATTTGTGGACCGTTGGGATGAAAAGTACGTGGAACATTGTGATGACAAGGGTCATGGAGCATTTTTTTGACAAAGGCATGGAGCATTGTGATGACAAGGGTCACGGAGCATTGTGATGAAAAGTTCAGGGAGCATTGTGGTTACAAAGGTAACAGAGCCTTGTGATGACGTGGGTATCGCCCATCGTGATGACAAATGTTATGAAGAATTGTGATGACTGGAGTCATGGAGCATTGTGATGACAGGGGTCATGGAGCATTGTGATGAAAAGGGCATGGAACATTGTGCTGAGAAAGGCATAGATCATTGTGATGACATGTGTCATGGAGCACTGTGATGACAAGCGTCACGGACCATTGAGAATACAGGGGTCATGGAGCATTAGGATGACAAGGGCATGGATCATTGTGATGACAAGGGTCATGGAGAATTGGGCTGAAAATGTTCCTGGAGTATTGTGATGACAGGTGTCATGGGGCATTGTGATTACAGGGGTCTTGGAGCATTATGATGACAGAGGTCCCAGATCATTGGGTTGTCAGCTGTCATGGAGTGTTGTGATGACAGTGGTCATGGAGCATTGTGATGATATTGTTCATGGAGCATTGTGATGAGAAGGTCATGGAGCAGTGGGCTGAAAATGTTCATGGAGTATTGTGATGACAGTGGTCATGGAGCATTGTGATGACAACGGAATCGAGCATGGTGATGACAAGTTCCTGGAGCATTGTGATGAGATGACCATGGAGACTTGTGATGACAAGTCTCATGGAGCATTCTGATGATAAGGGGCATGGAGCATTGTGATTACAGGGGTCTTGGAGCATTGTGATGACAAGGGCAAGGAGCATTGTGATGAGAAGGCCATGGAACATTCTGATGACATGCGTCATGGAGCTTTGTGATGACAAGGGCATGGAGCATTGTGATTACAGGGGTTTTGGAGCATTGTGATGACAATGGTCATGGAGCCTTGTGATGACAAGGCCGTGGAACATTGTGATGGCAGGGGTCATGAAGCATTGTTATGACAGAGATAATGGAGCATTGTGATGAGAAGGGCATTGAGCATTGGTCTGAAATGTTTCATGGATTATTGTGATAAGAGTGGGCATGGAGCATTGTGATGACAAGGGCCCGGAACACTGTGATACATGGGTCATGGAGGATTATAATGACAAAGGCATGGAGCATTGTGATGGGAAGGGCATCGAGCATTGTGATGACAAGTGTCATGGTGCTTTGTGATGACAAGGGCATGGAGGCATGTGATGAGAGGGTTCATGGAGCATTGTGATGACAATGACATGGAGCATTGTGATGCCAAGGGCCATGGAGCTTTGTGATGACAATGGTCATGGAGCATTTTGATGACAAGGGTGTGGTGCATTGCGATGAGAAGGGCAGGGAGCATTTTGATGACAGGGTCATGCAGCAATTTGCTGAAAAGTGTAATGGAATATTTTGATGACAGGGGTTATAGAACATTGTGATGCCAGGGGTCGAGGAGCTTTGGGATAAAACGGGTCATGGAGCATTTTGAGGACAGGGGTTATGGAACATTGTGATGTCAGTGGTCATGGAATATTTTGCAGATAAGGGGATGTAGCATTGTGATGACAGGGGTCATGGAATATTCTGATAACAGGGGTGAGGGAGGATTGTGATGACTAGTGGTGGGACATTGTGATATCTCATGTGAGAGAGCATTTGGATGAGAAGTTCATGGAGCATTGTGATTACAAGGTTTATGGAGCATAGCGATGACAAGGTTGTGGATCATTGTGATGAAAAATACATGGCACATTGTGATGACAATGGTCATGGAGCATTGTTCTGACAATGGCATGGAGCATTGTGATGACAACGGTCACGGAGCATTGTGATGAAAAGTTCATGGAGCATTGTGGTTACAAAGGTCACAGAGCCTTGTGATGATGTGGGAAAGGACCTTTGTGATGACAAACGTTATGAAGCATTGTGATGACTGGAGTCACGGGGCATTGTGATGACAGGGGTCATGGAGCATTGTGATGACAAGGGCATGGAGCACTGTGATGACAGGGTCATGGAGCATTGGTCTGACAAGTTTCATAGATGATTGTGATGACAGTGGACATGGTGCATTGTGATGAAAAGGGCATGGAGCATTGTGATGACAAGGGCATGGAATATTGTGAAGACGTGTCAGGGAGCATTGTGATGACATATGTCATGGTCCATTGCGATGACAATGGCATGGAGCATTGTGATGCCAAATGTAATGGAGGATTGTAATGACAAATATAATGGAGCATTGTTATGACTATGGCTTGGAGCATTGTGATGACAAGGGCCATTGAGAATTTTCATGACAATGTCGTGAAGCATTGTGATGACAAGGTCCTGGAGCACTGTGATGAGAAAACCATGGAGCCTTGTGATGACAAGTCTCATGGAGCATACTGATTAAAAGGGGCATGGAGCATACTGATTACAGGGGTCTTGGAACATTGTGATAACAAGGGCATGGAGCATTGTGATGACAAGGGCATGGAGCATTGGTCTAATAAGTTTCATGGATTATTGTGATGACAGTTGGAATGGCGCATTGTGATGACAAGGGCATGGAGCATTGTGATGACCAGTTCATGCAGTATTGTGAGAAGAGGTGTCACGGAGCATTGTGATGACATATGTATTAGCCCATTGTGATGACAATGGCATGGAGCATTGTGATGCCAAGTTTCATGGAGGATTCTGATGACAAAGGTAATGGAGCATTGTGATGACAATGGCTTGGAGCATAGTGATGACAAGGTTCAGGGAGCATTGTGCTGACAAGTGCATGGAGAATTGTGATGACAAGGGTCATGAAGCATTCTGATGACAAGCTTGTGGAGTATTTTGATGACAATGGCATGGAGCATTGTGATGCCAAGGGTCATGGAGCTTTGTGATGACAATTCATTGAGCATTTTGATGACAAGTGCATGGTGCATTGTGATGAGAAGGGCAGGGAGCATTTTGAGGACCGGGTCATGCAGCAAGTTGATGAAAAGTGTAATGGAACATTTTGATGGCAGGGGTTATAGAACATTGTGATGTCAGGGGTGTTGGAGCTTTGGGATGAAACGGGTCATGGAGCATTTTCTTCACAGGGGTTATGGATGATTGTGATATCAGGGGTCATGGAACATTGTGATGATAAGGGGATGTAGCATTGTGATGACAGATTCATGGAACATTGTGATTCCAGGTGTGAGTGAGTATCGTTATGACTATTGTTGGAATATTGTGATATCTCTGGTGAGAGAGCATTTTGATGAGAAGCGCATCTACCATTGTGATTACAAGGTTTATGGAGCTTTGCAATGACAAGGTTGTGGACCGTTGTGATGAAATGCACGTGGCACATTGTGATGATAATGGTGATACAGCATTGTTCAGGCAAAGACTTGGAGCATTGTGATGACAAGGGTCACAGAGAATTGTGATGAAAATTTCATGGAGCATTGTGGTTACAAAGGTCACAGAGCCATGTGATGACGCGGGCATGGACCACTGTGATGACAAACGTTATGAAACATTGTGATGACTGGAGTCACGGAGCATTGTGATGACAGGGGTCATGGAGCTTTTTGGTGACAAGGGCATGGAGCATTGTGATGACAGGGGCATGGAGCATTGGTCTGACAAGTTTCACAGATTATTGTGATGACAGTGGGAATGGTGCATTGTGATGAAAAGGGCATGGAGCATTGTGATGAGAAGGTCATGGAATATTGTGAAGAGAGGTGTCAGGGAGCATTGTGATGATATATGTCATGGTCCATTGCTATGACAATGGCATGGAGCATTGTGATGCCAAATGTAATTGAGAATTGTAATGAAAAATATAATTGAGCATTGTGATGATTAGGGCGTGGAGCATTATGATGACAAGGGCCATTGAAAATTTTCATGACAAGGTCGAGAAGCATTGTGATGACAAGGTCCTGGAGCATTGTGATGAGAAAACCATGGAGCCTTGTGATGACAAGTCTCATGGAGCATACTGATGAAAAGGGGCATGGAGCATTGTGATTACAGGGGTCTTGGATCATTGTGATGAAAAGGGCATGGAGAATTGTGAGGAGAAGGCCATGAAGCATTCTGATGATAAGCGTCATGGAGCTTTTTGATGACAAGATCATGGAGCATTGTGATTACAGGGATCTTGGAGCATTGTGATGAAAAGGGCATGGATAATTGTGATTAAAAAGGCATGGAGGCTTGTCATGACAGGGTTCAAGGAGCATACTGATGACAAGTGTCAGGGAGCATTGTGATGACAAGTGTATTGAGCATTGTGATGACAAAGATCATGGAGCATTGTGATGAGAAGACCATGGATAATTGTGATGATGAGCGTCATGGGGTTTTGTGATGGTAAATGTTATGGAACATTGTGATCACAAGTGTTTGGAGCATTATGATGACAGAGGTCATGGAGAATATTGATTTCATTGTGATGACAATAGCCTGAAGCATTATGATGATGGGCATGGTGCATTGTGATGACAGGGTTCATGGAACATTGAGATGAATAGTGGCATGGAGCACTGTGTTTACAGGGGTTTTGGAGCATTGTGATGACAAGGGCAAGGAGCATTTTGATGAGATGGCCATGGAACATTCTGATGACGTGTCATGGAGCTTTGTGATGACAACGGCATGGAGCATTGTGATTAAAGGGGTCTTGGAGCATTGTGATGACAAGTGTCATGGAGCCTTGTGATGACAAGGCCGTGGAACATTGTGAGGGCAGGGGTCATGGAGCATTGTTATGACAGGGGTAATGGAGCATTGTGATGAGAAGGGCATGCAGCATTGTGATTACAATTTTTATGGAGCATTGTGATGACAAATTTTTGCACCTTTGGGATGAAAAGCGCGTGGCACATTGTGATGACAATGGTCATGGAGCATTTTAATGACAAAGGCATGGAGCATTGTGATGACAAGGGTCACGGAGCATTGTGATGAAATGTTCATGGAGCATTGTGGATACAAAAGTAACAGAGCCTTGTGATGACGTGGGCATGGACCATTGTGATGACAAATATTATGAAGCACTGTGATGACTGGAGTCACAGAGCATTGTGATGACAGGTGGCATGGAGCATTGTGATGACAAGTTCCTGGAGCATTGTGTTGAGATGACCATGGAGACTTGTGATGACAAGTCTCATGGAGCATTCTGATGAAAAGGGGCATGGAGCATTGTGATTACAGGGGTCTTGGAGCATTGTGATGACAAGGGCATGGAGCACTGTGAGGAGAAGGCCATGGAGCATTCTGATGACATACGTCATGGAGCATTGTGCTGAGAAAGGCATAGAGCATTGTGATGACAGGGGATAAAGAGCATTGTGAAGAAAAGTTCATGGAGCATTGTGGTTAAAAAGGTCACAGAGACTCTTGATGATGAGGGCATGGAACATTGTGATGACAAAGGTCATGAAGCATTGTGATGACTGGAGTCAAGGAGCATTGTGATGACAGGGGTCATGGAGCATTGTGATAACAAGGGCATGGAGCATTGTGATGACAAGGGCATGGAGCATTGTGATGACCATGTGATGCAGTACTGTGAAGACAGTTGTCAGGGAGCATTGTGCTGACATATATAATGGCCCATTGTGATGACAATGGCATTGAGCATTGTGATGCCAATTATCATGGAGGATTCTGAAGACAAAGGTAATGGAGCATTGTGATGACAATGGCTTGGAGCATTGTGATGAAAACGCCATGCGGCATTGTGATGAAAATGGCATGGAGACTTTTCGTGACAGGGTTCAAGGAGCATTCTGACGACAAATGTCAGGGAGCATTGTGATGACAATGTATTGAGAATTGTGATGACAAATGTCATGGAGCATTGTGATGAAAAGGGCATGGAGTATTGTGATGACAGGCATCATGGAGCGTTGTGATGACAAGTGCTATGGAACATTGTGATCACAAGGGTTTGGAGCATTGTGATGACAGAGGTCATGGATCCTTTTGATTTCAAGGAGCATGGAACATTGTGATGACAAGGGCATAAAGCAATGTGATCCCAAAGTTCATGGAGGATTGTGATGATAATGGTAATGGAGTATTGTGATGACAAGCACATAGAGCATTGTGATGACAATGTCATGTAGCATTCTGTTGACAAAGGCATGAAGCATTGTGATGCCAGGTGTCATGGAGCACTGTGATGACAAGCGTCACGGAGCATTGTGAATACAGTGGTCATGGAGAATTGGGATGACAAGGGCATGGATCATTGTGATGACAAGGGTCATGGAGCACTGGGCTGAAAATGTTCATGGAGTATTGTGATGACAGGGGTCAGGTAGCATTGTGATGACTAGGGAATGGAGCATTGTAATGACAAGAGTCCCTGATCATTGTGTTGTCGGGTGTCATGGAGTGTTGTGATGACAGTGGTCATGGAGCATTGTGATGATATTTGTCATGGAGCATTGTGATGAGAAGGTCATAGAGTATTTGGCTGAAAATGTTCATGGAGTATTGTGATGACAGTGGTCATGGAACATTGTGATGACAAGGGAATGGAACATGGTGATGACAGTGGTCATGGAACATTTTGATTACAGGGTTGAGGGAGGATTGTGATGACTAGTGAGGGAACATGTTTATATCTCAGGTGAGAGAGCATTTGGATGAGAAGAGCATGGAGCATTGTGATTACAAGGTTTATGGAGCATAGTGATTACAAGGTTGTGGATAATTGTGATGGAAAGCCCGTGGCACGTTTTGATGACAAGGGTATTGGAGCATTTTTCTGACAAAGGCATGGAGCACTGTGATGACAAGTGTCACGGAGCACTGTGTTGAAATGTTCATGGAGCATTGTGGTTACAAAGGTCACAGAGACTTGTGATGACGCAGGCATGGACCGTTGTGATGACAAACGTTATGAAGCATTTTGATGACTGGAGTCACGGAGCATTGTGTTGACAGGGTTCATGGAGCATTGTGATGACAAGTGCATGGGGCATTGTGATGACAATGTCATGGAGTATTGTGAAGACAGGTGTCAGGGAGCATTTTGATGACATATGTCATGGTTCATTTCGATGACAATGGCATGGTGCATTGTGATGCCAAATGTAATGGAGGATTGTGATGACAAATATGATGGAGCATTGTGATGACTAGGGCTTGGAGCATTATGATGACAAGGGCCTTTGAGAATTTTCATGACAATGTCGTGAAGCATTGTGATGACAATGTCCTTGAGCATTGTGATGAGAAAACCATGGAGCCTTGTGATGACAGGTTTCATGGAGCATACTGATGAAAAGGGGCATGGAGCATTCTGATTACAGGGGTCTTGGAACATTGTGATAGCAAGGGCATGGAGCATTGTGATGACAAGGGCATGGAGCATTGGTATAATAAGTTTCATGGATTATTGTGATGACAGTTGGAATGGCGCATTGTGAAGACAGTGGTCATGGAGCATTGTGATGATACTGGTCATGGAGCATTGTGATGAGAAGGGCATGGAGCATTGTGATGACCAGGTCATGCATTATTGTGAAGAGAGCTGTCAGGGAGCATTGTGATGACATATGTAATGGCCCATTGTGATGACAATGGCATGGAGCATTGTGATGCCAAATGTAATTGAGAATTGTAATGAAAAATATAATTGAGCATTGTGATGATTAGGGCGTGGAGCATTATGATGACAATGGCCATTGAAAATTTTCATGACAAGGTCGAGAAGCATTGTGATGACAAGGTCCTGGATCATTGTGATGACAAAACCATGGATCCTTGTGATGACAAGTCTCATGGAGCATACTGATGAAAAGGGGCATGGAGCATTGTGATTACAGGGCATTGTGATTACAGGGGTCTTGGAACATTGTGATGACAAGGGCATGGAGCATTGTGAGGAAAAGTCCAAGGAGCATTCTGCTAGCATGCATCATTGAGGTTTGTGATGAAAAGGGCATGGAGAATTGTGATCACATGGGTCTTGGAGCATTGTAATGAAAAGAGCATGGATCATTGTGATGAAAATGGCATGGAGCCTTGTCATGAGAGGGCTCAAGGAGCATACAGACCACAAGTGTCAGGGAGCATTTTGATGAAAAGTGTATAGAGCATTGTGATGACAAAGGTCATGGAGCATTGTGATGAGAAGACCATTGATAATTGTGATGTCGAGCATCATGGGGCATTGTGATGACAAGTGTTATGGAATATTGTGATCACAAGGGTTTGGAGCATTGTTATGACAGAAGTCATGGAGCATTTTGATTTTATTTTGATGACAATAGCATGAAGCATTATGATGAGAGGCATGGTGCATTGTGATGACAGGGTTCATGGATCATTGAGATGAAAAATGGCATACAGCATTGTGAATACAGGGTTCTTGGAGCATTGTGATGAGAAGGGTCATGGAGCTTTGTGATGACGAAGCCAAGGAACATCGTGATGGCAGGGGTCATGGAGCATAGTTATGACAGCGGTAATGGAACTTTGTGATGGCAAGGGTATGGAGCATTGTGATGAGAAGGCCATGGAGCATTCTGATGATATGTGTCATGGAGCTTTGTGAAGACAAGGGCATGGAGCAGTGTGATGAGAGCGTTCATGGAGCATTGTGATGACAATGACATGGAGCATTGTGATGCCAAGGGTCATGGATCTTTGTGATGTCAAAAGTCATGGAGCATTTTGATGGCAAGGGCGTTGGGCATTGTGATGAGAAGGGCAGGGAGCATTGTGATGACAGGGTTATGGAGCAATTTGATGAAAAGTGTCATGGAACATTTTGATGACAGGTGTTATGGAACATTGTGATGTCAGGGGTCATCGAACATTGTGATGATAAGTGCATGTAGCACTGTGATGACAGGAGTCATGGAACAATGTGTTGACAGGGGTGAGGGGGTATTGTGAGAAATAGTGATGTAGCATTGTGATATCAGTGGTGAGAGAGCATTTTGATGAGAAGTGCATGGAGCATTGTGATGACAAATTTTATGGAGCATTGTGATAACAAGATTGTGGAGCACTGTGATGACAAGCGCATGGTGAATTGTGATGACATGTGTCATGGAGCATTGTGCCGAGAAGTGCATGGACCATTGTGCTGACAAGGGTCAAAGAGCATTGTGATGAAAAGTTCATGGAGCATTGTGGTTAAAAAGGTCACAGAGACTGTTGATGGCGAGGGCATGGACCATTGTGATGACAAAGGTCATGAAGCATTGTGATGACTGGAGTCATGGAGCATTGTGATGACAGGTGTCATGGAGCATTGTGATAACAAGGCCATGGAGCATTGTGATGACAAGGACATGGAAATTTGTCTAATAAGTTTCATGGATTATTTCGAGGACATTTGGAATGGATAATTGTGAAGAGCAGGTCATGCAGTATTGTGAATATAGGTGTCAGGGAGCATTGTAATGACATATGTAATGGCCCATTGTGATGACAATGGCATGGAGCATCTGATGCCAAGTGTCATGGAGGAATCTGATGACAAATGTAATGGAGAATTGAGATGACAATGGCTTGGAGCATTGAGATGACAAGGGTCAGGGAGCATTGTGCTGACAAGTGCATGGAGAATTGTGATGCCAAGGGTCATGGAGCATTCTGATGACAAGCCTGTGGAGTATTTTGATGACAATGGCATGGAGCATTGTTATGAAAACGGCATGGGGAATTGTGATGAAAAAGGCATGGAGCCTTTTCGTGACAGGTTTCAAGGAGCATTCTGATGAAAAGTGTCAGGGAGCATTGTGATGACAAGTGTATTGAGAATTGTGATGACAAAGGTCATGGAGCATGGTGATTAAAATGGCATAGAGTATTTTGATGACAGGCATCTTGGAGCGTTGTGATGACAAGTGTTATGGAACATAGTGATCACAACGGATTGGAGCATTGTGATGACAGAGCTCATGGATCATTTTGATTTCAAGGAGCATGGAGCATTGTGATAACAAGGGCATGAAACAATGTGATCCCACTGTTCATGGAGGATTGTGATGACAATGCAAATGGAGTATTGTGATGACAAGCGCATACAGCATTGTAATGACAAGGTCCTGTAGCATTTTGCTGACAAAGGCATGGATCATTGTGATGACACGTGTCATGGAGCACTGTGATGACAAGCGTCACGGAGCATTGTGAATACAGGGGTCATGGAGCATTGGGATGACAAGGGCATGGATATTTGTGATGACAAGAGTCATGGAGCATTGGGCTGAAAATGTTCATGGAGTGTTGTGATGACAGGGGTCATGGAACATTGTGATGACTAGGGAATGGAGCAATGTGATTAAAAGAGTCCCGGATCATTGTGTTGTCAGTTGTCATGGAGTGTTGTGATGACCGTGGTCATGGAGCATTGTGATGATATTGGCCATGGAGCATTGTGATGAGTAGGTCGTGGAGCACAGGGCTGAAAATATTCATGGATTATTGTGATGACAGGGGTCATGGAGCATTGTGATGACAAGGGAATGGAGCATGGTGATTACAAGGTCCTGGAGCACTGTGATGAGAAGACCATGGAGACTTGTGATGACAAGTCTCATGGAGCATTCTGATGAAAAGGGGCATGGAGCCTTGTGATTACAGGGGTCTTGGAGCATTGTGATGACAAGGGTATTGAGCATTGTGAGGAGAAGGCCATGCAGCATTCTGATGACATGTGTCATGGAGATTTGTGATGACTAGCGCATGGAGCATTGTGATTACAGGGGTCTTGAAGCATTGTGATGAAAAGGGCATGGATCATTGTGATGAAAAGGCATGGAGCCTTGTCATGACAGGTTTCAAGGAGCATACTGAAGACAAGTGTCAGGGAGCATTGTGACGACAAGTGTATTGAGCACTGTGATGACAAAGATAATGGAGAATTGTGATGAGAAGACCATGGATAATTGTGATGATGA
Source organism: Mesoplodon mirus (assembly GCF_964341445.2). Taxonomy (NCBI): domain Eukaryota; kingdom Metazoa; phylum Chordata; class Mammalia; order Artiodactyla; family Ziphiidae; genus Mesoplodon; species Mesoplodon mirus. The sequence goes on from NW_028295252.1 coordinate 132,072, forward strand.
GCTTCATGGCGTGTTGTGATGATAAGTGTTATGGAACATTGTGATCACAAGAGTTTTGAGCATTATGATGACAGAGGTCATGGAGAATATTGATTTCATTGTGATGACAATTGCCTGAAGCATTATGATGATGGGCATGGTGCATTGTGATGACAGGGTTCATGGAGCATTGAGATGAAAAGGGGCATAGAGCATTGTGTTTACAGGGGTCTTGGAGCATTGTGATGACAAGGGCATGGAGCATTGTGATGAGAAGGCCATGGAACCTTCTGATGACATGCGTCAAGGAGCTTTGTAATGACAAGGGCATGGAGCATTGTGATTACAGGGGTCTCCAGCATTGTAATGACAAGTGTCATGGAACCTTGTGATGACAAGGCCGTGGAACTTTGTGATGGCAGGTATCATGATGCATTGTAATGACAGGGGTAATGGAGCATTGTGATGAGAAGGGCATGGAACATTTGTCTGAAATGTTTCATTGATTATTGTGATGAGAGTGGGCATGGAGCAGTGTGATGACAAGGGCATTGAACATTGGTCTAGTATGCTTCATGGATTATTGTGATGACAGTTGGAATGGCGCATTGTGATGACAAGGACATGGAGCATTGTGATGACAAGGGTCATGGAGATTTGTGATGACAAGTCATGGACCATTTTGATGACTAGCACATGGCGCATTGTGATGAGAAGGGCAGGGAGCATTTTGATGACCGGGTCATGCAGCAATTTGATGAAAAGTGTAATGGAATATTTTGATGGCAGGGGTTATAGAACATTGTGATATCAGGGGTCTTGGAGCTTTGGGATGAAAAGGGTCATGGAGAATTTTGATGACAGGGGTTATGGAACACTGTGATGTCAGGGGTCATGGAACATTGTGATGATAAGGGGATGTAGCAGTGTGATGACAGGGTCATGGAACATTTTGATTACAGGGGTGAGGGAGTATTGTGATGACTAGTGATGGAACACTGTGATATCTCTGGTGAGAGAGCATTTTGATGAGAAGTGCATGGAGCATTGTGATTACAAGGTTTATGGAGCATTGCAATGACAAGGTTGTGGACCGTTGTGATGAAATGTGTGTGGCACATTGTGAAGACAGTGGTCATGGAGCATTGTTCTGACAAAGACTTGGAGCATTGTGATGACAAGGGTCACAGAGAATTGTGATGAAAAGTTCATGGATGATTGTGGATAAAAAGGTCACAGAACCTTGTGATGACACGGGCATGGACCATTGTGATGAGAAACGTTATGAAGCATTGTGATGACTGGAGTCACAGAGAATTGTGATGACAAGGGTCATGGAGCATTGTGATGGCATGTGTCAATGAGCATTTTCCTGACAAGCGCATGGAGCATTGTGATGACAAGGGTCATGGAGCTTGTGATGACATGTGTCATGGAGCATTGTGCTGACAAGCGCATGGAGCATTGTGATGACAAGGGTCATGGAGCATTGTGCTGAGAAAGGCATAGAGCATTGTGATGACAAGGTTCAAAGATCATTGTGATGAAAAATTCATGGATCATTTTGGTTAAAATGCTCACAGAGAGTGATGATGACGAGGGCATGGACCATTGTGGTGACAAGGTCATGAAGCATTGTGATGACTGGAGTCACAGAGCATTGTGATGGCAGGGGTCATGGAGCATTGTGATAACAAGGGCGTGGAGCATTGTGATGACCAGGGCAAGGAGGTCATGGATCATTTTGATTTCAAGGAGCATGGAGCATTGTGAGGACAAGGGCATGAAGCAATGTGATCCCAAGTTTCATGGAGGATTGTGATGACAATGGAAATGGAGTATTGTGATGACAAGTGCATAGAGCATTGTAATGACAAGGTCATGTAGCATTTTGCTGACAAAGGCATGGAGCATTGTGATGACATGTGACATGGAGCACTGTGATAAATTTCGTCACGGATCATTGTGAATACAGTGGTCATGGAGCATTGGGATGACAAGGGCATGGATCATTGTGATGACAAGGGTCATGGAGCACTGGGCTGAAAATGTTCATGGAGTGTTGTGATGACAGGTGTCATGGAGCACTGTGATGACTATGGAATGGAGCATTGTGATGACAAGAGTCGCGGATCATTGTGTTGTCGGGTGTCATGGTGTGTTGTGATGACAGTGGACATGGAGCATTGTGATGAATAGGTCTTGGAGCATTGGGCTGAAATTATTCATGGATTATTGTGATGACACTGGTCATGGAGCATTGTGATGAGAAGGGAATGGAGCATGGTGATGACAAGGTCCTGGAGCATTGTGATGAGAAGACCATGGAGACTTGTGATGACAAGTCTCATGGAGCCTTCTGATGAAAAGGGGCATGGAGCATTGTGATTACAGGGGTCTTGGAGCATTGTGATGACTAGGGCATGGAACACTGTGATACATGTGTCATGGGTCATGGAGGATTGTGATGACAAGTCATGGAGCATTGTGATGACAAGGGCATGGAGCATTGTGATGACAGGAGCATGGAGCATTTGTCTGACAAGTTTCATAGATTATTGTGATGACAGTGGACATGGTGCATTGTGATGACAAGGGCATGCATCATTGTGAAGAGAAGGTCATGGTGTATTGTGAAGACAGGTGTCAGGGAGCATTGTGATGACATATGTCATGGTCCATTGCGATGACAAAGGTAGGGTGTACTGTGATGCCAAATGAAATGGAGGATTGTGATGAGAAATATAATGGAGCATTGTGATGACTAGGGCTTGGAGCATTATGATGACAATGGCCATTGAGAATTTTCATGACAAGGTCGTGAAGTATTGTGATGACATGTTCCTTGAGCATTGTGATGACAAAACCATGGAGCCTTGTGATGACAAGTCTCATGGAGCATACTGATGAAAAGGGTCTTGGAACATTGTGATGACAAGGGCATGGAGCATTGTGAGGAGAAGACCAAGGAGCATTCTGATGGCATGCGTCATCGAGCTTTGTGATGACAAGGGCATGGAGCTTTGTGATGAGGAGGTCAGGGCGTACTGTGAAGACAGGTGTCAGGGAGCATTGTGATGACATATGTCAAGGTCCATTGCGATGACAATGGCATGGATCACTGTGATGCCAAACGTAATGGAAAATTGTGTTGACAAATATAGTGGAGCATTGTGATGATTAGGGCTTGGAGCCTTATGATGACAAGGGCCGTTGAAAATTTTCATGACAAGGTCGAGAAGCATTGTGATGACAAGATCCTGGATCATTGTGATGAAAAAATCATGGAGCCTTGCGATGACTAGTCTCATGAAACCTACTGAAGAAAAAGGGCATGGAGCATTGTGATTACAGGGGTCTTGGAACATTGTGATGACAAGGGCATGGAGCATTGTGTGGAGAAGACCAAGGAGCATTCTGATGGCATGCGTCATTGAGCTTTGTGATGACAAGGGCATAGAGCATTGTGATTACATGGGTCTTGGAGCATTGTGATAAAAAGGGCATATATCATTGTGATGAAAAAGGCATGGAGCCTTGTCATGACAGGGTTCAAGGAGCATACTGACAACATGTGTCAGGGAGCATTGTGATGACAAGTGTTTTGAGCACTGTGATGACAAAGATCATGGAGCACTGTGATGAGAAGACCATGGATAATTGTGATGACGAGTGTCATGGGGCTTTGTGATGACAAGTGTTATGGAATATTGTGATCACAAGGGTTTGGATCATTGTTATGACGGAGGTCATGGAGCATTTTGATTTCATTGTGATGACAACAGCATGAAGCATTATGATGATGGGCATGGTGCATTGTGATGACAGGGTTCATAGATCATTGAGATGAAAAGGGGCATAGAGCATTGTGATTACAGGGTTCTTGGAGCATTGTGTTGAGAAGGGTCATGGAGCTTTGTGATGACAAGGCCACAGAACATTGTTATGGCAGGGGTCATGGAGCATTGTTCTCACAGGTGAAATGGAGCATTGTGATGGCAAGGGCATGGAGCATTGTGATGACAAGGCCATGGAGCATTCTGAAGACATGTGTCATGGAGCTTTGTGAAGACAAGGGCATGGAGCAATGTGATGAGAGCGTTCATGGAGCATTGTGATAACAATGACATGGAGCATTGTGATGCCAAGGGTCATGGATATTTGTGATGAGAAAGGTCATGGAGCATTTTGATGGCAAGGGCATTGTGCATTGTGATGAGAAGGGCAAGGAGCATTCTGATGACAGGGTCATGGAGCAATTTGATGAAAAGTGTCAAGGAACATTTTGATGACAGGTGTTATGGAACATTGTGATGTCAGGGGTCATTGAACATTGTGATGATATGTGCATGTAGCATTGTGATGAAAGGAGTCATGGAGCATTGTGATGATAAGGGAATGGAGCATGGTGATGACAAGGTCCTGGAGCATTGTGATGACAAACCCATGGAGCCTTGTGATGAAAAGTCTCATGGAGCATACTGATGAAAAGGGGCATGGAGCATTGTGATTACAGTTGTCTTGGAACATTGTGATGACAAGGGCATGGAGCATTGTGAGGAGAAGACCAAGGAGCATTTTGCTGGCATGCATCCTTGAGCTTTGTGATGACAAGGGCATGGAGCATTTTGATTATATGGGTCTTGGAGCATTGTGATGAAAAGGGCATGGATCATTGTGATGAAAAAGGCATGGAGCCTTGTCATGACAGGGTTCAAGGAGCATACAGACAACAAGTGTCAGGGAGCATTTTGATGACAAGTGTATTGAGCATTGTGATGACATGGGTCATGGAGCATTTTGCTGAGAAAGGCATAGAGCACTGTGATGACAAGGGTCAAAGAGCATTGTGATGAAAAGTTCATGGAGCATTGTGATGACAAAGAAATGTAGCATTGTGATGCCAAGGGTCATGGATCTCTGTGATGACATAGGTCATGGAGCATTCTGATGGCACGGGAATTGTGCATTGTGATGAGAAGGGCTGGGAGCTTATTGATGACAGGGTCATGGAGCAATTTGATGAAAAATGTCATGGAACATTTTGATGACAGGTGTTATGGAACATTGTGATGGCAGGGGTCATCGAACATTGTGATTATGAGTGCATGTATCATTGTGATGACAGGAGTCATGGAACATTGTGATGACAGGGGTGAGGGGGTATTGTGACCAATAGTTATGTAGCATTGGGATATCAGTGGTGAGAGAGCATTTTGATGAGAAGTGCATGGAGCATTGTGATGAGAAGTTTTATGCAGCATGGTGATGAGAAGTTTGTGGAGCACTGTGATGACAAGCGCATGGTGCATTGAGATGACATGTGTCATGAAGCATTGTGCTAACAAGCGCATGGAGCATTGTGATGACAAGGGTCATGGAGCATTGTGCTGAGAAAGGCATAGAGCATTGTGATGTCAAGGGTCAAAGAGCACTGTGATGAAAACTTCATGGAGCATTGTCGTTAAAAAGGTCACATAGACTGTTGATGACGAGGACATGGACAATTGTGATGACAAAGTTCATGAAGCATTGTGATGACTGGAGCCACGGAGCATTGTGATGACAGGGGTCATGGAGCATTGTGATAACAAGGGCATGGAGCATTGTGATGACAAGGGCATGGAACATTGGTCTAATAAGTTTCAAGGATTCTTGCGATGACAGTTGGAATGGTGCATTGTGATGACAAGGGCATGGAGCATTGTGATGACCAGGTCATGCAGTATTGTGAAGACAGTTGTCAGGGAGAATTGTGATGACATATGTAATGGCCCATTGTGATGACAATGGCATAAAGCATTGTGATGCCAAGTGTCATGGAGGATTCTGATGACAAAGGTAATGGAGCATTGTGATGGCAATGGCTTGGAGTATTGTGATGACAAGGGTCATGGAACATTGGGCTGAAAATGTTCATGGAGTATTGTGATGACAGGTGTCATGGAGCATTGTGATGACAAGGGAATGGAACATTGTGATGACAAGAGTCCGGAATCATTGTGATGACAGGTGTCAGGAAGCATTGTGATGACAGGGGTCATGGCGCACTGTGATGACAGGGGCATGGAGCTTTGTGATGACATGTGCATGGAGCATTGTGATGACAAGTGCATGGAGCATTGCAATGTCAAGTGGATGGAGAATTGTGATGACAAGAGCATGTAACATTTTGATGAGAAGTGTCATGTAGCATTGTGATGACAAGTACGTGGAGAATTGTGATGACAAGGGACATGGAGCTTTGTGATAACCAGGGCATGGTGCACTGTGATGAAAGGGGACATGGAGCATTATTATGAGAACGGCCATGGTGCATTCTGACATAAGATATCACTTATGAAAGGAATGTAAACATGTCTACATATGAACTGATTTAGGGAAGAGAACAGAGTCTCAGATTTAGAAAACAATCTAACGCTTGCTTAAGAGGAAAGAGAGGTGGGGAGATGCACAAAACATAAGATTGATATTAGCACATGTACCGTTCCATAATCCAAAAACAGAAGAGACAAGCCCTACTCCTTCCTCAGTGAATGGAACTCAACATCCCTATTCCCCGCAGAGAAATATATCTGACTAGTAAGAATTTTAAAACCTATGTATTGATATGTCTCTGTAAGGGAACCAAGTGTGTCTAGAACGACATAAACATGGCAGTGAGAATCAGCTCAAACTCACTATAAAAATGAATTTCAAAACAAAACATAAAAACAGTAAAATTCTTACACAATACCTTCAGGGGTTCTGATGAAACCTGGAATGACCCTATCTACAATGACAGCTGGATGTGGCATAAGGCTGGTCACTTGGGACTGAGAGGATTGGTGAGATTGGGTGAAAAAATGCAGACCCTTTAAAGCAATAATGCCTGCCCCCCATTCCATGGTTCCCAACTCTCCAGGTAGAAGGGAATATCACTATAGTTATAACGTGTATGGGAACCTAGAGAATGGAAACCATCTGATGGTGAAAGGTTTCTAAAACTCTACTTGTACTCCAGTTTGACATTCCAACTGCTTTACTATCAATCTCCCAACTTGGAAAGTCAGCCACTATAACCTCCTGGTTCGCACAGTTGGCAAATTGTGCACAGGATATAAGGGAAGAGAGAGAACCAATGAGAGAGTAGCTGTAGGCATTTGGACGGCCACATATCTCTCTAATTTCCCGTCACAAAGAGGAATTAACCAAAGTCTCAGCCTGCCCCCCAGAACCAGTATAAGTCTAGAAAAAAAACTGTTGATTTGCGGTCAGCTCACAAAAACGCGAGTTGAAAAATGGAGCTCAGGGCCACAGCAATTCACTAACCTGCAGAGTTATAAAGGACTACTCGCTGCCAAAAATCTGTTGAGGGAAAGCCACGAGGCGGAAGGGAAAATGAGGAGGAATGGCATGAAACAGATTTCAAGAGGTACATTGGAATCGCCTTTAAACACAGGAAAAGCATTACAACTTCGAAAATTATGGAAATGGCCATAAAGGGCATATGGGTTTTCACGTGAATATATTCAGGAGAAAACACATATACCCTTTTTGGACAAGCAAGCAAGCGGGCAATGCAAATCGGCACTACAAAGAAGTATCACTTCCCACCGGTCAAAAGGGACATCCACAAAAAGTGTAAAAACCAGAAAGGCAAGACAGGCCCTGGAGAACAGGGAGCCTTGTTATGCTGATGGGCGGGATGTAAATTGCCAACTGCCTCTATGGAGGAGGGCATTGTGTTCCCTAAAACAAGTAAACAACAGAGCTACAGAGCCAAGGGCACTTCCAGTCTAGGGAATATACCTTGGGAAAATTGAAAATAAATAAGACAGATGGACACCAAAATTCAGGGCTGCACTGCTTAAAAAAACCTCAACTTGCGTACACCTTAAATATCCCAGGAAAGACAAAAATGGTTCAAGAAATTGTGGTACTTACGTATGATGGAATATGCTTCAGCCATGAAATCAATGTCATAAGGCCAGTAGCAGCAAAATGAGTGGATTTAGGTACGATAATTCTAAGTGAAATAAGTCACACAGAAATAGAAACTTATCATAAGATATCACTTATGAAGATCCTGTAAACATGGCTACACATGAACTGAGTTAGGAAAGAGAAGAGAGACTCACATTTAAAAAACACGCTTATGCCTGCTTAAGGGGGAAGGAGAGGTGGGGTGATGCATAAAATCAGAGTTTGATATTAGTACAGGTACCTTTCCAAAAACCAAATACGGAATAAACAATACCTACACCTTCCTCAGTGAAAGGGACTCAACACCCCATATTCACCACAGAGTAATATATCTTACTAGTATGAATCTTAAAACGTATGTATTGATATGTCTCCGTAAGGGAATCAAGTGTGTCTAGACTGGCATAAACATGACAGTGAGAATCAGCTCAAACCCACTATAAAAAGGAATTTCAAATACAAAACAAAAAAAACAGTGAAATTTCTTACAATTCCTTCAGGGTCTCTGATGAAACCTGAAATGACCCTATGTACAATGATAGCTGGATGTGGCATAAGGCTGGATACTTGGGACTGAGAGGATTGGTGAGATTGGGTGAGCAAATGCAGACCCTTTAAAGCAATAATGAGTGGCACCCATTCCATGGGTCCCAACTCTCCAGGTTGTAGGGAATATTACTACAGCTATAACATGTACAGGAAACCTAGAGAATGGACACACTGTGAATACGAAAGGTCTCTAAAATTCAACTAATAGTCCCTCTCCTGGTGCTCCGGTTTGACTTTCCAACTGCTTTACTATCAATCTACCAACTTGGAGAGACAGCCCCTTTAACCTCCTGGTTCTCACAGGTTGCCAATTTGGCAGAGGATGAAAGGGAAGAGGGAGAACCAATGAGAGAGTAGCTGTTAGGCATTTGGAAGGGAACATGTCCCTCTAATTTCCCGGCTGGAAGAAGAATTAAACAAAGTCTCAGCCACCCACCGGACACCAGTATAGGTCCTGAACAAAAGTTTGGACTTGCATTCAACTCACAAAAAACGAGTTGAAAAATGGAGCTCAGGGGAACAGCAATTCACAAACTGGCAGAGAAATATAGGACAACTATCGTCCAAACATCTGTTTAATGGAAGGCAACGAGGCGGACTTGAAAGCGAGGCTTAATAGCAGGAAACAGATTTCAAGAGGTATGTTGGAATCGCCTTTACATCACAGGTAGAGGGGCACAACTTCGACAATGATGCACTTGGCCAAAAAGGGCGTATTCCTTTTCTCCTGTATATATTCAGGAGAAAACGAATACGCCCTTTTTGGCCACCCAGCAAGCGGGCAATGCAAATCTGCACTACAAAGAATTATCACCTCCAACCAGTCAAAAGGGATATCTGCAAAATGTGTAAAAAGCAGAAAGGCAAGACAGGCCCTGGAGAACTGGGAGCCTTGTTATGCTGATGGGCGGGACGTAAATTGACAACTGCCTCTCTGGAGGAGTGCATTGTGTTCCCCAAAACAAGTAAACAACAGAGCTACAGAGCCAAGGGCACTTCCAGCTTAGTGAATATACCTTGGGATAGCTGAAAATCAATAAGACACAGCCACCCCCAAATTTAGGGCTGCACTGCTTACAAGAACCTCAACTTGTGTACATCTTAAATATCCCAGGAAAAATAAAAATGGTTCAAGAAATTGGGGTACATATGTATGATGGAATATCCCTCAGCCATGAAATCAATGTCATAAGAACAGTAGCAGCAAAATGAGTGGATTCAAGTACGATGATTCTAAGTGAAATAAGTCACAGAGAAAAAGAAACTTATCATAAGATATCACGTATGAAGGTCCTGTAAACATGGCTACACATGAACTGAGTTAGAAAAGAGAACAGAGTCTCACATTTAGGAAACACTCTTATGCCTGCTTAAGGGGGAAGGAGAGGTGGGGTGATGCATAAACCCAGAGTTTGATATTAGTACATGTACCTTTCCAAAAATCACATATGGAATAGACAAGACCTACACCTACCTCAGTGAAAGGTACTCAAAACCCCATATTACCTGCAGAGGAATATATCTGACTAGTAAGAATCTTATAACCTATTTATTGATATGTCTCCATGAGGCAATCAAGTGTTTCTAGACTGGCATAAACATGACACTGAGAATCAGCTCACACCCACTATATAAAGGAATTTCAAACACACACAAAAAAGAGGAATTTCTTTACAATTTCTTCAGGGTCTTTGACGAAACCTGGAATGACCCTATCTACATCGACAGCTGGATGTGGCATAAGGCTGGACACTTCGGACTGAGAGGATGGGTGAGATTGGGTGAGCAAATGCAGACCCCTTAAAGCAATAATGTGTGGCACCCATTCCATGGGTCCCAACTCTCCAGGTTGAAGGGAATATTACTACAGATATAACATGTATGGGAAACCTAGAGAAAGTACACTCTGTGAATACGAAAAGTTTCTAAAACTCAACTAATAGTCCCTCTGCTGGTGCCCTGGTTTGACTTTCCAACTGCTTTACTATCAATCTCCCAACTTGGAGAAACAGCCCCTTTAACCTCCTAGTTTGCCCACGTTGCCAATTTGGCAGAGGATGAAAGGGGAGAGGGAGAATCACAGAGAGATTAGCTGTTAGGCGTTTGGACGGTCACATGTCACTCTAATTTCATGTCAGGAAGGAGAATTAACCAACGACTCAGCCAGGCACAGTAAACCAGTATAGGTCGTGAAGCAGTCTGTTGGACTTGTGTTCAGCTCACAAAAACGAGTTCAAAAAAGGAGCTCAGGGGCACAGCAATTCACATACAGGGAGAGTAATAAAGGACAACTAGCATCCAAAAATATGTTGAGTGAAGGCAACGAGGCGGACTTGAAAGCGAGGCAGAATAGCAGGAAACAGATTTCAAGAGGTACGTTGGAATTGTCTTGAAAGAACAGGTAGAGGGCACAACTTTGTCAATGATGCACTTGGCCAAATAGGGTGTATGCATTTTCTCCTGAATATAATCAGGAGAAATCACATACGCCCTTTTTCACCAAGCAAGCAAGCAGGAAATGCAAATCTTCACTACAAAGAAGTATCACTTCCCACCGGTCAAAAGTGACATCCACAAAATGGGTAAAAACCAGAAAGGCAAGACAGGCCCTGGAGAACAGCGAGCCTTGTTATGCTGATTGGCGGGATGTAAATTGCCAACTGCCTCTCTGGAGGAGTGCATTGTGTTCCGTAAAACAAGTAATCAACAGGGCTACAGAGCCAAGGGCACTTCCAGTATAGGGAATATACCTTGGGAAATCTGAAAATCAATAAGACACAGCCACCCCAATATTTAGGGCTGCACTACTTACAAGAACGTCATCTTGGGTACACCTTAAGTATCCCAGGAAAGATAAAAATGGTTCAAAAAATTGTGGTACTTACGTATGATGGAATATCCCTCAGCCATGAAATCAATGTCATAAGACCAGTAGCAGCAAAATGAGTGGATTCAGGTATGATGACTCTAAGTGAAATACGTCACAGAGAAAAAGAAACTTATCATAAGATATCACTTATGAAGGTCCTGTAAACATGGCTACACATGAACTGAGTTAGGAAAGAGAACAGAGTCTCACATTTAGAAAAAACGGCTATGCCAGCTTAAGGGGGAAGGAGAGGTCGGGAGATGCATAAAACCAGAGTTTGATATAAGCACATGTACCGTTCCAAAAACCAAGTACGGAATAGGCAAGACCTACACCTTCCTCAGTGAAAGGGACTCAAAACCCCATATTTCCCGCAGAAAAATATATCTGACTAGTAATAATCTTAAAAGCTATGTATTGATATGTCTCCGTAAGATAATCAAAAATTTCTAGACTGGCATAATCATGGCAGCGAGAATCAGCTCAAACCCATTATAAAAAGGAATTTCAAAAAGAAAACAAAAAACAGGAAAATTCTTTACAATTCCTTCAGGGTCTCTGATGAAACCTGGAATGACCCTATCTACAACGACAGCTGGATGTGGCATAAGGCTGGACACATGGGACTGAGAGGAATGGTGAGATAGGGTGAGCAAATGCAGACCCTTTGAAGCAATAATGCAAGGCACCCATTCCATGGGCTCCAACTCTCCAGGTTGAAGGGAATATTACTACAGCTATTACATGTACGGGAAACCTAGAGAATGGACACACTGTGAATACGAAAGGTCTCTAAAACTCAACGAATAGTCCCTCTCCTGTTACTCCGTTTTGACTTTCCAACTGGTTTACTATCAATCTCCCAACCTGGAGAGACAGCACCTTTAACCTCCTGTTTTGCACAGGTTGCCAATTTGGCAAAGGATGAAAGGAAAGAGGGAGAACCAAAGAGAGAGTAGCTGTTAGGCATTTGGACGGGCATATGTCACTCTTATTTCCCGGGAGGAAGAAGAATTAAACAAAGTCTCAGCCACCTACCGGCAACCAGTATAGGTTCTGAACCAAAATATGGGACTGGCGTTCAGCTCACTAAAAACGAGTTAAAAAAAGGAGCTATAGGGCAGAGCAATTCACAAACTGGCAGAGTAATAAAGGACAACTGTCATCCAAAAATCTTTTGAGGGAAGGCAACGAGGCAGACTTGAAAGTGAGGCAGAATAGCAGCAAACAGATTTCAAGAGGTACATTGGAATCACCTTTAAAGCACAGGAAGAGGGGCACAACTTCGACAATGATGCACTTGGCCAAAAAGGGCGTATGCGTTTTCTCCTGAGTATATTCAGGAGAAAACGCATACGCCCTTTTTGGCCAAGCAAGCAAGCGGACAATGTAAGTCTGCACTACAAAGAAGTATCAATTCCCACAGTTCCAAAAGAACATCCACAAAAAGGGTAAAAACCAGAAATTCAAGACAGGCCCTGGAGAACAAGGAGCCTTGTTATGCTGATGGGTGGGATGTAAATTGCCAACTGCCTCACTGGAGGAGTGCATTGTGTTCCCTAAAACAAGGAAACAACAGAGCTCCAGAGCCAAGCGCAGTTCAAGTCTAGGGAATATACCTTGGGAAAACTGAAAATCAAAAAGACAGACCCACCCCAAAATTTAGTGCTGCACTGCTTACAAGAACCTCAAATTGGGTACACCTTAAGTATCCCAGGAAACATAAAAATGATTCAAAAAATTGTGGTACATACGTATGATGGAATATCCCTCAGCCAAGAAATCAATGTCATAAGACCAGTAGCAGCAAAATGAGTGGATTCAGGTACGATGATTCTAAGGGAAATAAGTCACACAGAAAAAGAAGCTTATCATAAGATATCACTTATGAAGATCCTGTAAACATGGCTACACATGAACTGAGTTAGGAAAGAGAAGAGAGTCTCACATTTAGAAAACACTCTTATGCCTGCTTAAGGGGGAAGGAGAGGTGGGGTGATGCATAAAACCAGAGTTTGATATAAGCACAGGTACCGTTCCAAAAACCAACTATGGAATAGACAAGACCTACCTATACCTTCCTCAGTGAAAGGGACTCAAAACCCCATATTTCCCGCAGAAGAATATATCTGACACTTAAGAATCTTAAAACCTAAGTATTGATATGTCTCCATAACGGAATCAAGTGTGTCTAGACTGGCATACACATGGCAGCGAGAACGAGCTCAAACCCACTATAAAAAGGAATTTCAATAACAAAACACAAAAACAGGGAAATTCTTTACAATTCCTTCAGGGTCTCTGATGAAACCTGAAATGACCCTGTCTAAAATGACAGCTGGATGTGGCATATGGCTGGACACTTAGGACTGAGAGGATTGTTGAGATTGTGTGAGCAAATGCAGACCCTTTAAAGCAATAATGCATGGTACTCATTCCATGGGTCCCAACTCTCCAGGTTGAAGGGAATATTACTACAGCTATAACATGTACGGGAACCCTAGAGAATGGACACACTGTGAATACGAAAGGTCTCTAAAACTCAAAGAATAGTCCCTCTCCTGGTGCTCCGGTTTGACTTTCCAACTGCTTTACTATCAATCTCCCAACTTGGAGAGACAGCCCCTTTAACCTCCTGGTTCTCACAGGTTGCCAATTTCGCAGAAGATGCAAGGGAAGAGGCAGAACCAATGAGAGAGTAGCTGTTAGGCATTTGGACGGGCATATGTCACTCTAATTTCCTGGCAGGAAGAAGAATTAACGAAAGTTGCAGCCACCCACCGGGAACCAATATAGGTCCTGAACTAAAATTTTGGACCTGCGTTGAGCTCACAAAAAACGAGTTGAAAAATGGAGCTCAATGGCACAGCAATTCACAAAATGGCAGAGTAATAAATGACAACTATCATCCAAAAATCTGTTGAGGGAAGGCAACGAGGCGGAATTGAAAGCGAGGCAGAATAGCAGGAAACAGATTTCAAGAGGTACGTTGGAATCACCTGTAAAGCACAGGAAGAGGGGCACAACTTCAACAAGGATGCACTTGGCCAAAAACGGGGTATGCATTTTCTCCTGAATATATGCAGGAGAAAACGCATACACCCTTTTTGGCCAAGCAAGCTAGCGGGCAATGCAAATCTGCACTACAAAGAAGTATCACTTCCCACCGGTCAAAAGGGACATCCACCAAATGTGTAATACCAGAAAGGCAAAACAGGCCCTGGAGAAGAAGGAGCCTTGTTATGCTGATGGGCGGGATGTAAATTGCCAGCTGCGTCACTGGAGGAGTGCATTTTGTTCCCTAAAACAAGTAAACAACAGAGCTATAGAGCCAAGGGCACTTGCCAGTCTAGGGAACATACATTGGGAAAACTGAAAATCAATAAGACAGAGCCACCTTCCAATTTAGGGCTGTACTGCTTACAAGAACCTCAACTTGGGTACCCCTGAAATATCCCAGGACATATAAAAATGGTTCAAAAAATTGTGGTATTTACCTACGATGGAATATCCCTCAGCCATGAAATGAATGTCATAAGACCAGTAGTAGCAAAATGAGTGGATTCAGGTACAATGATTCTAAGTGAAATAAGTCACACAGAAAAAGAAGCTTATCATGAGATAACACTTATGAAGATCCTGTAAACATGGCTACACATGAACTGAGTTAGGAAAGAGAACAGAGTCTCATATTTAGAAAACACTCTTATGCCTGCTGAAGGGGGAAGGAGAGGTGGGGCGATGCATGAAACCAGAGTTTGATATAAGCACAGGTACCGTTCCAAAAACCAACTATGGAATAGACAAGACCTACCTATACCTTCCTCAGTGAAAGGGACTCAAAACCCCATATTTCCCACAGAGGAATATATCTGACTAGTAAGAATCTTAAAACCTATGTATTGATATGTCTCCGTAAGGGAATCAAGTGTGTCTAGACTGGCATAAACATGGCAGCGAGAATCAGCTCAAACCCACTATAAAAAGGAATTTCAAAAACAAAACAAAAGGGCTTCCCTGGTGGCGCAGTGGTTGAGAGTCCGCCTGCCGATGCAGGGGACGCGGGTTCGTGCCCCGGTCCGGGAGGATTCCACATGCCGCAGAGCGGCTGGGCCCGTGAGCCATGGCCACTGAGCCTGCACGTCCGGAGCCTATGCTCCGCAACGGGAGAGGCCACAACAGTGAGTGGTCCGCGTACCGCAAAAAAAAAAAAAAAAAAACAGTGACATTCTTTACAATTCCTTCAGGGTCTCTGATGAAACATGGAATGACCCTGTCTACAATGACAGCTGCATGTGGCATAAGGCTGGACACTTGGGACTGAGAGGATTGCTGAGATTGGGTGAGCAAATGCAGACCCTTTAAAGCAATAATGCATGGCACCCATTCCATGGGTCCCAACTCTCCAGGTTGAAGGGAATATTACTACAGTTGTAACATGTACTGGAAACCTAGAGAATGGACACACTGTGAATACGAAAGGTCTCTAAAACTCAACGGATAGTCCCTCTCCTGGTGCTCCGGTTTCACTTTCCAACTGATTTACTATTAATCTCCCAACTTGGAGAGACAGCCCCTTTAACCTCCTGGTTCTCACAGGTTGCCAATTTGGCAGAGGATGAAAGGGAAGAGCGAGAACCAATGAGAGAGTAGCTGTTAGGCATTTGGCCGGGCATATGTCACTCTAATTTCCCGGCAGGAAGAAGAATTAACCAAAGTCTCAGCCACCAACCGGGAACCAGTATAGGTCCTGAACCAAAATATTGGCCATGCGTTCAGCTCACAAAAAACGAGTTTAAAAATGGGGCTCAAGGGCACAGCAATTCACAACCTGGCAGAGTAATAAAGGATAACTATCATCCAAAAATCTGTTGAGGGAAGCCAACGAGGCGGACTTGAAAGCGAGGCAGAATAGCAGGAAACAGATTTCAAGAGGTACGTTGGAATCACGTGTAAAGCACAGGAAGAGGTGCACAACTTCGAAAATGATGCACTTGGCCACAAAGGGCGTATGCATTTTCTCCTGAATATATGCAGGAGAAAACGCATACGCCCTTTTTGGCCAAGAAAGCAAGCGGGCAATGCAAATCTGCACTACAAAGAAGTATCCCTTCCCACCGGTCAAAAGGGACATCCACAAAATGTGTAAATATCAGAAAGGCAAGACAGGCCCTGGAGAACAGGGAGCCTTGTTATGCTGATGGGCGGGATGTAAATTGTCAACTACCTCTATGGAGGAGTGCATTGTGTTCCCTAAAACAAGTAAACAACAGAGCTACAGAGCCAAGGGCACTTCCAGTCTAGGGAATATACCTTGGGAAAACTGAAAATCAATAAGACAGAGCCACCCTCAAATTTAGGGCTGTACTGCTTACGAGAACCTCAACTTGGGTACACCTTAAATATCCCAGGAAATATAAAAATGGTTCAAAAAATTGTTGTAATTTCGTACGATGGAATATCCTTCAGCCATGAAATCAATGTCATAAGACCAGTAGCAGCAAAATGAGTGGATTCAGGTTCGATGATTCTAAGTGAAATAAGTCACACAGATAAAGAAGCTTATCATAAGATATCAGTTACGAAGTTTCTGTAAACATGGCTACACATGAACTGTGTTAGGAAAGAGAACAGAGTTTCACATTTAGAAAACACTCTTATGCCTGCTTAAGGGGGAAGGAGAGGTGGGGTGATGCATAAAACCAGAGTTTGATATAAGCACAGGTACCGTTCCTAAAACCAACTATGGTATATACAAGACCTACCTATACCTTCCTCAGTGAAAGGGACTCAAAACCCCATATTTCCCACAGAGGTATATATCTGAGTAGTAAGAATCTTAAAACCTATGTATTGATATGTCTCCGTAAGGGAATCAAGTGTGTCTAGACTGGCATAAACATGGCAGTGAGAATCACCTCAAACCCACTATAAAAAGGAATTTCAAAAACAAAACAAAAAAACAGGGAAATTCCTTACAATTCCTTCAGGGTCTCTGATGAAACCTGAAATGACCCTATCTAAAACGACAGCTGGATATGGCATAAGTCTGGACACATGGGACTGAGAGGATTGGTGAGATTGGGTGAGCAAATGCAGACCCTTTAAAGCAATAATGTATGGCACCCGTTCCATGGGTCCCAACTCTCCAGGTTGAAGGGAATATTACTACAGCTATAACATGTATGGGAAACCTAGAGAATGGGCACACTGTGAATATGAAAGGTTTCTAAAACTCAAAGAATAGTCCCTCTCCTGGTGCTCCAGTTTGACTTTCCAACTGCTTTACTATCAATCTCCCAACTTGGAGAGACAGCACCTTTAACCTCCTGGTTTGCACAGGTTGCCAATTTGGCAAAGGATGAAAGGGAAGAGGGAGAACCAATGAGAGAGTAGCTGTTAGGCATTTGGACGGGCACATGTCACTCTTATTTCCTGGGAGGAAAAATAATTAACCAAAGTCTCAGCCACCCACCGGGAATCACTATAGGTCCTGAACCAAAATATTGGACTTGCGTTCAGCTCACAAAAAACGAGTTAAATAATGGAGCTATGGGGCAGAACATTTCACAAACTGGCAGAGTAACAAAGGCCAACTACCATCCAAAAATCTGTTGAGGGAAGGCAACGAGTCGGACTTGTACGTGAGGGAGAATAGCAGGAAACAGATTTCAAGAGGTACGTTGGAATCGCCTTTAAAGCACAGGAAGAGGGGCACAACTTCGACAATGATGCACTTGGCCAAAAAGGGCGTATGCGTTATCTCTTGTGTATATTCAGGAGAAAACTCATACGCCCTTTTTGGCCAAGCAAGCAAGCGGGCAATGCAAATCTGCACTACAAGGAAGTATCACTTCCCACCGGTCCAAATGGACATCCACAAAAAGGGTAAAAACCAGAAATTCAAGACATGCCCTGCAGAACAGGGAGCCTTGTTATGCTGATGGGCGGGATGCAAACTGCCAACTTCCTCTCTGAAGGAGTTCATTGTGTTCCCTAAAACAGGTAAACAACAGAGCTACAGAGCCAAGGACACTTCCAGTCTAGGGAATATACCTTGGGAAAACTGAAAAGCAATAAGACAGAGACACCCCAAAATTTAGGGCTGCACTGCTTACAAGAACCTCAACTTGGGTACACCTTAAGTATCCCAGGAAATATAAAAATGGTTCAAAAAATTGTGGTACTTACGTACGATGGAATATCCCTCAGCCATGAAATCAAACTCATAAGACCAGTAGCAGCAAAATGAGTGGATTCAGGTACGATGATTCTAAGTGAAATAAGTCACACTGAAAAAGAAACGTATCATAAGATATCACTTATGAAGATCCTGTAAACATGGCTACACATGAACTGAGTTAGTTAAGAGAACAGAGTCTCACATTTAGAAAACACACTTATGCCTGCTTAAGGGGGAAGGAGAGGTGGGATGATGCATAAAACCAGAGTTTGATATAAGCACAGGTACCTTTCCAAAAACCAACTATGGAATAGACAAGATCTACCTACAACATCCTCAGTGAAAGGGACTCAAAATCCCATATTTCCCGCAGAAGAATATATCTGACTAGTAAGGATCTTAAAACCTATGTATTGATATGTCTCTGTAAGGGAATCAAGTGTGTCTAGACTGGCATAAACTTGGCAGCGAGAATCAGCTCAAACCCACTATAAAAAGGAATTTCAAAAACACAACCAAAAAACAGGGAAATTCTTTACAATTCCTTCAGGGTCTGTGTTGAAACCTGGAATGACCCTATCTTCAATGACAGCTGGATGTGGCATAAGGATGGACACATGGGACTGAGAGGATTGGTGAGATTGGGTGAGCAAATGCAGACCCTTTAAAGCAATAATGCATGGCACCCACTCCATGGGTCCCATGTCTCCAGGTTGAAGGGAATATTACTACAGCTATAACATGTACGGGAACCCTAGAGAATGGACACACTGTGAATACGAAAAGTCTCTAAAACTCAAAGAAGAGTGCCTCTCCTGGTGCTCCAGTTTGACTTTCCAAATGCTTTACTATCAAACTCCCAAGTAGCAAAGACAGCACCTTTAACCTCTTGGTGCGCTCAGGTAGCCAATTTGGCAAAGGATGAAAGGGAAGTGGGAGAACTAATGAGAGAGTAGCTGTCATTCATTTGGACGGGCAACTGTCACTCTTATTTCCTGGGAGGAAGAAGAATTTACCAAAGTCTCAGCCACTCACCGGGAACCAGTATAGGTCCTGAACCAAAATATTAGACTTGCGTTCAGCTCACAAAAAACGAGTTAAAAAATGGAGCTATGGGGCAGAGCAATTCACAAACTGGCAGAGTAATAAAGGCCAACTATCATCCAAAAATCTGTTGAGGGAAGGCAGCGTGGCGGACTTGAAAGTGAGGCAGAATAGCAGGAAACAGATTTCAAGAGGTACGTTGGAATCGCCTTTAAAGCACAGGAAGAGGGGCACAACTTCGACAATGATGCACTTGGCCAAAAAAGGCTTATGCATTTTCTCCTCAGTATATTCAGGAGAAAACGCATACACCCTTTTTGGCCAAGCAAGAAAGTGGGCAAAGCAAGTCTGCACTACAAAGAAGTATCACTTCCCACTGGTCAAAAGGGACCTCCACAATATGGGTAAAATTCAGAAAGACAAGAGAGGCCCTGGAGAACAGGGAGCCTTGTTATGCTGATGGGCGGGATGTAAATTGCCAACTGCCTCTCTGGAAGAGTGCATTGTGTTCCCTAAAACAAGTAAACAACCGAGCTACAGAGCCAAGGGCACTTCCAGTCTAGAGAATATACCTTGGGAAAACTGAAAATCAATAAGACAGAGCCACCCCAAATTTAGGGCTGCACTGCTTACAAGAACCTCAACTTGGGTACAACTTAAATATCCCAGGAAGGATAAAATTGTTTCAAAAAATTGTGGTACTTACGTACGATGGAATATCCCTCAGCCATGAAATCAATGTCATAGGACCAGTTGCAGCAAAATGATTGGATTCAGGTACCATGATTCTAAGTGAAATAAGTCACACTGAAAAAGAAACGTATCATAAGATATCACTTATGATAATCATGTAAACATGGCTACACATGAACGGAGTTAGGAAAGAGAAGAGAGTCTCACATTTAGAAAACACTCTTATGCCTGCTTAAAGAGGAAGGAGTGGTGGGGTGATGCATAAAACCAGAGTTTGATATAAGCACAGGTACCGTTCCAAAAACCAACTATGGAATAGACAAGACCTACACCTTCCTCAGTGAAAGGGACTCAAAATCCCATATTTCCCGCAGAGGAATGTATCTGACTAGTAAGAAATTTAAAACCTATGTACAGATATGTCTCCTTAAGGCAATCAAGTGTGTCTAGACTTGCATAATCATGGCAGCGAGAATCAGCTCAAACCCACTATAAAACGGAATTTCAAAAACAAAACAAAAAGAAACAGAAAAATTCTTTACAATTCCTTCAGGGTCTCTGTTGAAACTTGGAATGACCCTATCTACAATGACAGCTGGAGTTGGCATAAGGCTGGACACATGGGACTGAGAGGATTGGTGAGATTGGGTGAGCAAAGGCAGACCCTTTAAAGCAATAATGCATGGCACTCATTCCATGGATCGCAACTCTCCAGGTTGAAGGGAATATTACTACAGCTATAACATGTATGGGAAACCTAGAGAATGGACACACTGTGAATACGAAAGGTTTCTAAAACTCAACGAATAGTGACTCTGCTGGTGCTCCAGTCTGACCTTCCAACTGCTTTACTATCAATTTCCCAACTTGGAGAGAAAGCACCTCTAAACTCCTGGTGCGCTCAGGTTGCCAAATTGGCATAGGATGAAAGGGAATAGGGAGAACCAATGAGAGAGTAGCTGTTAGCCATTTGGAAGGGCAACTGTCACTCTTATTTCCTGGGAGGAAGAAGAATTAACCAAAGTCTCAGCCACCCACCGGGGACCAGTATATGTCCTGAACAAAATATTGGACTTGCGTTTAGCTCAGAAAAAACGAGTTAAAAAATGGAGCTATGGGGCAAAGTAATTCACAAACTGGCAGAGTAATAAAGGCCAACTATCATCAAAAAATCTGTTGAGGGAAGGCAACGAGGCGGACTTGAATGTGAGGCACAATAGCAGGAAACAGATTTCAAGAGGTACATTGGAATCGCCTTTAAAGCACAGGAAGAGGGGCACAACTTCGACAATGATGCACTTGGCCAAAAAGGGTATATGCGTTTTGTCCTTAATATATTCAGGAGAAAACGCATACGCCAATTTTGGCCAAGCAAGCAAGTGGGCAATGCAAATCTGCACTACAAAGAAGTATCACTTCCCACCGGTCAAAATGGATATCCACAAAATGTGTAATATTCACAAAGGCAAGACAGGCCCTGGAGAACAGGGAGCCTTGTTATGCTGATGGGCGGGATGTAAATTGCCAACTGCCTCTCTGGAAGAGTGCATTGTGTTCCCTAAAACAAGTAAACAACAGAGCTACAGAGCCAAGGGCACTTCCAGTCTAGAGAATATACCTTGGGAAAACTGAAAATCAAAAAGACAGAGCCACCCCAAATTTAGGGCTGTACTGCTTACAAGAACCTCAACTTGGGTACACCTTAAATATCCCAGGAAAGATAAAAATGGTTCAAAAATTTGTGGTACTTACGTAAGACGGAATATCCCTCAGCCATGAAATCAATGTCATAAGACCAGTATCAGCAAAATGAGTGGATTTATGTACGATGATTCTAAGTGAAATAAGTCACACAGAAAAAGAAACTTATCATAAGATATCAGTTTTGAAGATCCTGTAAACATGGCTACACATGAACTGAGTTAGGAAAGAGAACAGAGTCTCACATTTAGAAAACTCTCTTATGCCTGCTTAAGGGGGAAGGAGAGGTGGGGTGATGCATAAAACCACAGATTGATATAAGCACGGGTAGCGTTCCAAAACCAACTATGGAATAGACAAGACCTACCCCTTCCTCAGTGTAAGGGACTCAAAACACCATATTTCCCACAGAGTAATATATCTGACTAGTAAGAATCTTAAAACCTATGTATTGATATGTCTCCATAAAGGAATCAAGTGTGTCTAGACTGGCATAAACATGGTAGCGAGAATCAGCTCAAACCCACTATGAAAAGGAATTTGAAAAACAAAAAAACAGGGAAATTCTTTACAATTCCTTCAGGCTCTCTGATGAAACCTGGAATGACCATATCTACAATGACAGCTGGATGTCGCAAAAGGCTGGACACATGGGACTGAGAGGATTGGTGAGATTGGGTGAGCAAATGCAGACCCTTTAAAGCAATAATGCATGGCACCCACTCCATGGGTCCCATGTCTCCAGGTTGAAGGGAATATTACTACAGCTATAACATGTACGGGAACCCTAGAGAATGGACACACTGTGAATACGAAAAGTCTCTAAAACTCAAAGAAGAGTGCCTCTCCTGGTGCTCCATTTTGACTTTCCAAATGCTTTACTATCAAACTCCCAAGTAGCAAAGACAGCACCTTTAACCTCTTGGTGCGCTCAGGTAGCCAATTTGGCAAAGGATGAAAGGGAAGTGGGAGAACTAATGAGAGAGTAGCTGTCATTCATTTGGACGGGCAACTGTCACTCTTATTTCCTGGGAGGAAGAAGAATTTACCAAAGTCTCAGCCACTCACCGGGAACCAGTATAGGTCCTGAACCAAAATATTAGACTTGCGTTCAGCTCACAAAAAACGAGTTAAAAAATGGAGCTATGGGGCAGAGCAATTCACAAACTGGCAGAGTAATAAAGGCCAACTATCATCCAAAAATCTGTTGAGGGAAGGCAGCGTGGCGGACTTGAAAGTGAGGCAGAATAGCAGGAAACAGATTTCAAGAGGTACGTTGGAATCGCCTTTAAAGCACAGGAAGAGGGGCACAACTTCGACAATGATGCACTTGGCCAAAAAAGGCTTATGCATTTTCTCCTCAGTATATTCAGGAGAAAACGCATACACCCTTTTTGGCCAAGCAAGAAAGTGGGCAAAGCAAGTCTGCACTACAAAGAAGTATCACTTCCCACTGGTCAAAAGGGACCTCCACAATATGGGTAAAATTCAGAAAGACAAGAGAGGCCCTGGAGAACAGGGAGCCTTGTTATGCTGATGGGCGGGATGTAAATTGCCAACTGCCTCTCTGGAAGAGTGCATTGTGTTCCCTAAAACAAGTAAACAACCGAGCTACAGAGCCAAGGGCACTTCCAGTCTAGAGAATATACCTTGGGAAAACTGAAAATCAATAAGACAGAGCCACCCCAAATTTAGGGCTGCACTGCTTACAAGAACCTCAACTTGGGTACAACTTAAATATCCCAGGAAGGATAAAATTGTTTCAAAAAATTGTGGTACTTACGTACGATGGAATATCCCTCAGCCATGAAATCAATGTCATAGGACCAGTTGCAGCAAAATGATTGGATTCAGGTACCATGATTCTAAGTGAAATAAGTCACACTGAAAAAGAAACGTATCATAAGATATCACTTATGATAATCATGTAAACATGGCTACACATGAACGGAGTTAGGAAAGAGAAGAGAGTCTCACATTTAGAAAACACTCTTATGCCTGCTTAAAGAGGAAGGAGTGGTGGGGTGATGCATAAAACCAGAGTTTGATATAAGCACAGGTACCGTTCCAAAAACCAACTATGGAATAGACAAGACCTACACCTTCCTCAGTGAAAGGGACTCAAAATCCCATATTTCCCGCAGAGGAATGTATCTGACTAGTAAGAAATTTAAAACCTATGTACAGATATGTCTCCTTAAGGCAATCAAGTGTGTCTAGACTTGCATAATCATGGCAGCGAGAATCAGCTCAAACCCACTATAAAACGGAATTTCAAAAACAAAACAAAAAGAAACAGAAAAATTCTTTACAATTCCTTCAGGGTCTCTGTTGAAACTTGGAATGACCCTATCTACAATGACAGCTGGAGTTGGCATAAGGCTGGACACATGGGACTGAGAGGATTGGTGAGATTGGGTGAGCAAAGGCAGACCCTTTAAAGCAATAATGCATGGCACTCATTCCATGGATCGCAACTCTCCAGGTTGAAGGGAATATTACTACAGCTATAACATGTATGGGAAACCTAGAGAATGGACACACTGTGAATACGAAAGGTTTCTAAAACTCAACGAATAGTGACTCTGCTGGTGCTCCAGTCTGACCTTCCAACTGCTTTACTATCAATTTCCCAACTTGGAGAGAAAGCACCTCTAAACTCCTGGTGCGCTCAGGTTGCCAAATTGGCATAGGATGAAAGGGAATAGGGAGAACCAATGAGAGAGTAGCTGTTAGCCATTTGGAAGGGCAACTGTCACTCTTATTTCCTGGGAGGAAGAAGAATTAACCAAAGTCTCAGCCACCCACCGGGGACCAGTATATGTCCTGAACAAAATATTGGACTTGCGTTTAGCTCAGAAAAAACGAGTTAAAAAATGGAGCTATGGGGCAAAGTAATTCACAAACTGGCAGAGTAATAAAGGCCAACTATCATCAAAAAATCTGTTGAGGGAAGGCAACGAGGCGGACTTGAATGTGAGGCACAATAGCAGGAAACAGATTTCAAGAGGTACATTGGAATCGCCTTTAAAGCACAGGAAGAGGGGCACAACTTCGACAATGATGCACTTGGCCAAAAAGGGTATATGCGTTTTGTCCTTAATATATTCAGGAGAAAACGCATACGCCAATTTTGGCCAAGCAAGCAAGTGGGCAATGCAAATCTGCACTACAAAGAAGTATCACTTCCCACCGGTCAAAATGGATATCCACAAAATGTGTAATATTCACAAAGGCAAGACAGGCCCTGGAGAACAGGGAGCCTTGTTATGCTGATGGGCGGGATGTAAATTGCCAACTGCCTCTCTGGAAGAGTGCATTGTGTTCCCTAAAACAAGTAAACAACAGAGCTACAGAGCCAAGGGCACTTCCAGTCTAGAGAATATACCTTGGGAAAACTGAAAATCAAAAAGACAGAGCCACCCCAAATTTAGGGCTGTACTGCTTACAAGAACCTCAACTTGGGTACACCTTAAATATCCCAGGAAAGATAAAAATGGTTCAAAAATTTGTGGTACTTACGTAAGACGGAATATCCCTCAGCCATGAAATCAATGTCATAAGACCAGTATCAGCAAAATGAGTGGATTTATGTACGATGATTCTAAGTGAAATAAGTCACACAGAAAAAGAAACTTATCATAAGATATCAGTTTTGAAGATCCTGTAAACATGGCTACACATGAACTGAGTTAGGAAAGAGAACAGAGTCTCACATTTAGAAAACTCTCTTATGCCTGCTTAAGGGGGAAGGAGAGGTGGGGTGATGCATAAAACCACAGATTGATATAAGCACGGGTAGCGTTCCAAAACCAACTATGGAATAGACAAGACCTACCCCTTCCTCAGTGTAAGGGACTCAAAACACCATATTTCCCACAGAGTAATATATCTGACTAGTAAGAATCTTAAAACCTATGTATTGATATGTCTCCATAAAGGAATCAAGTGTGTCTAGACTGGCATAAACATGGTAGCGAGAATCAGCTCAAACCCACTATGAAAAGGAATTTGAAAAACAAAAAAACAGGGAAATTCTTTACAATTCCTTCAGGCTCTCTGATGAAACCTGGAATGACCATATCTACAATGACAGCTGGATGTCGCAAAAGGCTGGACACATGGGACTGAGAGGATTGGTGAGATTGGGTGAGCAAATGCAGACCCTTTAAAGCAATAATGCATGGCACCCATTCCATGGGTCCCATGTCTCCCGGTTAAAGGGAATATTACTACAGCTATAACATGTACGGGAAACTTAGAGAATGGACACACTGTGAATACGAAAGGTCTCTAAAACTCAATGAATAGTCCCTCTCCTGGTGCTCCTGTTTGACTTTCCAACTGCTTTACTATCAATCTTCCAGCTTGGAGAGACAGCAGCTTTAACCTCCTGGTTCGCACAGGTTGCCAAATTTACAGTGGATGAAAGGGAAGAGGGAGAACCAATGAAAGAATAGCTGTTAGGCATCTGGATGGGAACATGTCACTCTTATTTCCCGGGAGGAAGAAGAATTAACCAAAGTCTCAGCCACCCACGGGAACCAGTATAGTTCCTGAACCAAAATATTGGACATGCGTTCAGCTAACTAAAAACAAGTTAAATAGTGGAGCTCAGGAGCACAGCAATTCACAAACAGGCAGAGTAATAAACGACAACTATCATCCCAAAATCGGTTGAGGGAAGGCAACGAGGCGGACTTGAAAGCGAGGCAGAATAGCAGGAAACAGATTTCAAAAGGTACGTTGGAATCACCTGTAAAGCACAGGAAGAGGCTCACAACTTCGACAATTATGCACTTGGCCAAAAAGGGCGTATGTGTTTCCTCCTGAATATATTCAGGAGAAAACGCATACGCCCTTTTTGGCCAAGCAAGCAAGCAGGCAATGCAAATGTGCACTACAAAGAAGTATCACTTCCCACCGGTCAAAAGGGATATCCGCAACATGGGTAAAATTCAGAAAGGCAAGACAGGCCCTGGGGAACAGGGAGCCTTGTTATGCTGATGGGCGGGATGTAAATTGCCAACTGCCTCTCTGGAGGGGTGCATTGTGTTCCCTAAAACAAGTAAACAACAGAGCTACAGAGCCAAGGGCACTTCCAGTCCAGGGAATATACCTTGGGAAAACTGAAAATCAATAAGACAGAGCCACCCCAAAATTTAGGGCGGCACTGATTACAAGAACCTCAACTTGGGTACACCTTAATTATCCCAGGAAAGATAAAATTGGTTCAAAAAATTGTGCTACATATGTATGATGGAATATCCCTCAGCCATGAAATCAATATCATAAGACCAGTTGCAGCAAAATGAGTGGATACAGGTACGATGATTCAAAGTGAAATAAGTCACACAGAAAAAGAAACTTATCATAAGATATCACTTATGAAGATCCTGTAAACATGGCTATATATGAACTGATTTAGGAAAGAGAACAGAGTCTCACATTTAGAAAACACTCTTATGCCTGCTTAATGGGGAAGGAGAGGTGGGGTGATGCATAAAACCAGAGTTTGATATAAGCACAGATACCGTTCCAAAAACCAAGTATGGAATAGACAATACCTACACCTATCTCAGGGAAAGGGACTCAAAACCACATATTTCCCTCCGAGGAATATATCTGACTAATAAGAAACTTAAAACCTATGTATTGATATGTCACCTTAAGGGAATCAATTGTGTCTAGCCTGGCATAAACATGGCAGCGAGAATCAGCTCAAACCCACTATAAAAAGGAATTTGAAAAACAACAAAAAAAGGGAAATTCTGTACAATTCCTTCAGGGTTTCTGAATGAAACCTGGAATGACCCTATCTACAATGACAGCTGGATGTGGCATAAGGCTGTACATATGGGACTGAGAGGACTGGTGAGATTGGGTGAGCAAACGCAGACCCTTTAAAGCAATAATGCATGGCACCCATTCCATGGGTCCCATGTCTCCAGTTTGAAGGGAATATTACTAGAGTTATAACATATATGGGAATCCTAGAGAATGGACACACTGTGAATAAGAATGGTCTCTAAAACTCAACAAATAGTCCCTCTACTGGTGGTCCGGTTTGACTTTCCAACTGATTTACTTTTAATCTCCCAGCTTGGAGAGACAGCACCTTTAACCTCCTGGTTCACAGAGGTTGCCAGTTTGACAGTGGATGAAAGTGAAGAGGGAGAACCAATGATAGAATAGCTGTTAGGCATTTGGACGGGCACATGTCACTCTTATTTCCCGTGAGGAAGAAGAATTAACCAAAGTCTCAGCCACCCACCGGGAACCAGTATAGTTCCTGAACCAAAATATTGGACTTGCGTTCAGCTCAAAAAAAAAATAGTTAAATAATGGAGCTCAGGGGCACAACAATTCACAAACTGCCAGAGTAATAAAGGACAACTATCGTCCAAAAATCTGTTGACGGAAGGCAACGAGGTGGACTTGAAAGTGAGGCAGAATAGCAGGAAACAGGTTTCAAGAGGTACGTTGGAATGCCCTATAAAGCACAGGAAGAGGGGCAAAACTTCGACAATGATGCACTTGGCCAAAAAGGGCGTGTGCGTTTTCTCCTGAATATATTCAGGAGAAAACGCATACGCCCTTTGTGGCCAAGCAAGCAAGCAGGCAATGCAAATCTGCACTACAAAGTAGTATCACTTCCCACCGGTTAAAAGGGACATCCACAAAATGGTTAAAAACCAGAAAGGCAAGACAGGCCCTGGAAAACAGGGAGTCTTGTTATGCTAATGGGCGGGATGTAAATTGCCAACTACCTCTCTGGAGGAGTGCATTGTGTTCCCTAATACAAGTCAACAACAGAGCTACAGAGCCAAGGGCACTTCCAGTCTAGGGAATATTCATTGGGAAAACTGAAAATCAATAAGACAAAGCCATCCCAAAATTTAGGGCTGCACTGCATAAAAGAACATCAACTTGGGTACACCTTAAGTATCCCAGGAAAGATAAAAATGGTTTAAAAAATTGTGGTACTTACATATGATGGAATATCCTTCAGCCATGAAATCAATGTCATAAGACCAGTAGCAGCAAAATGAGTGGATTCAGGTACGATGATTCTAAGTGAAATAAGTCACACAGTAAAAGAAACTTATCATAAGATATCACTTATGAAGATCCTGTAAACATGGCTACACATGAACAGAGTTAGGAAAGAGAACAGAGCCTCACATTTAGAAAACACTCTTATGCCTGCTTAAGGGGAAGGAGAGGTGTGGTGATGCATAACACCAGAGTTTGATATAAGCACAGGTACTGTTCAAAAAACCAAATAAGGAATAGACAAGACCTACACCTTACTCTGTGAAAGGGACTCAAAACCCCATATTCCCCACAGAGGAATATATGTGACTAGTAAGAACTTTAATACCTATGTATTGATATGTCTCCGTAAGGGAATCAATTGTGTCTAGAATGGCATAAACATGGCAGCGAGAATCAGCTCAAACCCACTATAAAATGAAATTTCAAAAACAAAACAAAAAAACATGGAATTTCTTTACAATTCCTTCAGGGTCTCTGATGATTTCTGGAATGACCATATCTACAACGACATCTGGATGTGGCATAAGGCTGGACACTTGGGACTGAGAGGATTGGTGAGATTTGGTGAGCAAATGTAGACCCTTTAAAGCAGTACTGCATGGCACCCATTCCATCAGTCCCAACTCTCCTGGTTGAAGGTAATATTACTATAGATATAACAAGTAAGGGAAACTTAGAGAATGGACACACTGTGAATACAAAATGTTTCTACAACTCAACAAATAGTCCCTCTCCTGGTGCTCAGGTTTGGTTTTCCAACTGCTTTACTATCAATCTGCCAACTTGGAGAGACAGCCCCTTTAACCTCCTGGTCAGCAAAGGTTGCCTATTTGGCAAAGGATGAAAGAAAAGAGGGAGAACCAATGAGAGAGTAGCTCTTAGGCATTTGGACGGGCACATATCACTCTAATTTCCCAGCAGGAAGAAGAATTAACCAAAGTCTCAGGCACCCACCAGGAACCAGTATAGGTCCTGAATCACAATTTTGGACTTGGGTTCAGCTCACAAAAAACGAGTAGAAAAATGGAGATTAGGGGCACAGCAATTCACAAACTGGCAGAGTAATAAAGGACTACTATCGTCCAAAAATCTGTTGAGGGAAGGCAACGAGCGGACTTGAAACGAGGCAGAATAGCAGGAAACAGATTTCAAGAGTTACATTGGAATCGGCTTTAAAGCACAGGAAAAGGGACACAACTTCGACAATGATGCACTTGGCCAAAGAGGGCTTATGCGTTTTCTCTTGAATATATTCAGGAGAAAACGCATACACCCTTTTTGGACAAGCAAGCAAGCGGGCAATGCAAATCTGCACTACAAAGATGTATCACTTCCCACTGGTCAAAAGGGACAACCTCAAAATGTGTAAAAACCAGAAAGGCAAGAGAGGCCCTTGAGAACACGGAGCATTTTTATGATAATGGGCGGGATGTAAATTGCCAACTGCCTCTCTGGAGGAGAGCATTGTGTTCCCTAAAACAAGTAAACAACAGAGATACAGAGCCAAGGGCACTTCCAGTCTAGGGAATATACCATGGGAAAACTAAAAATCAATAAGACAGAGCCACCCTCAAATCTAGGGCTGCACTGCTTACAAGAACCTCAACTTGCGTACACCTTAAATATCCCAGGAAATATAAAAATGGTTCAAAAAATTGTGGTACTTACTTACGATGGAATATCCTTCAGCAATGAAATCAATGTCATGAGACCAGTAGCAGCAAAATGAGTGGATTCAGGTACGATGATTCTAAGTGAAATAAGTCACACAGAAAAAGAAGTTTATCATAAGATATCACTTATGAAGATCCTGTAAACATGGCTACACATGAACTGAGTTAGGAAAGAGAACAGAGTCTCACATTTAGAAAACACTCTTATGCCTGCTTAAGGGGGAAGGAGAGGTGGGGTGAAGCATAAAACCAGAGTTTGATATAAGCACAGGTACCGTTCCAAAAACCAACTATGGAATAGACAAGACCTACCTATACCTTCCTCAGTGAAAGGGACTCAAAACCCCATATTTCCCGCAGAGGAATATATCTGACTAGTAAGAATCTTAAAACCTATGTATTGATATGTCTCCGTAAGGGAAGCAAGTGTGTCTAGACTTGCATAAACATGGCAGCGAGAATCAGCTCAAAGCCACTATAAAAAGGAATTTCAAAAACAAAACAGAAAAACAGGGAAATTCTTTACAATTCCTTCAGGGTCTCTGATGAAACCTGGAATGACCCTGTCTACAATGACAGCTGGATGTGGCATAAGGCTGGACACTTGGGACTTAGAGGATTGGTGAGATTGGGTGAGCAAATGCAGACCCTTTAAAGCAATAATGCATGGCACGCATTCCATGGGTCCCAACCCTCCAGGTTGAAGGGAATATTACTACAGGTATAACATGTACCGGAAACCTAGAGAATGGACACACTGTGAATACGAAAGGTCTCTAAAACTCAACGGATAGTCCCTCTCCTGGTGCTCCGGTTTCACTTTCCAACTGATTTACTATTAATCTCCCAACTTGGAGAGACAGCCCCTTTAACCTCCTGGTTCTCACAGGTTGCCAATTTGGCAGAGGATGAAAGGGAAGAGCGAGAACCAATGAGAGAGTAGCTGTTAGGCATTTGGCCGGGCATATGTCACTCTAATTTCCCGGCAGGAAGAAGAATTAACCAAAGTCTCAGCCACCAACCGGGAACCAGTATAGGTCCTGAACCAAAATATTGGCCATGCGTTCAGCTCACAAAAAACGAGTTTAAAAATGGGGCTCAAGGGCACAGCAATTCACAACCTGGCAGAGTAATAAAGGATAACTATCATCCAAAAATCTGTTGAGGGAAGCCAACGAGGCGGACTTGAAAGCGAGGCAGAATAGCAGGAAACAGATTTCAAGAGGTACGTTGGAATCACGTGTAAAGCACAGGAAGAGGTGCACAACTTCGACAATGATGCACTTGGCCACAAAGGGCGTATGCATTTTCTCCTGAATATATGCAGGAGAAAACGCATATGCCCTTTTTGGCCAAGAAAGCAAGCGGGCAATGCAAATCTGCACTACAAAGAAGTATCCCTTCCCACCGGTCAAAAGGGACATCCACAAAATGTGTAAATATCAGAAAGGCAAGACAGGCCCTGGAGAACAGGGAGCCTTGTTATGCTGATGGGCGGGATGTAAATTGTCTACTACCTCTATGGAGGAGTGCATTGTGTTCCATAAAACAAGTAAACAACAGAGCTACAGAGCCAAGGGCACTTCCAGTCTAGGGAATATACCTTGGGAAAACTGAAAATCAATAAGACAGAGCCACCCTCAAATTTAGGGCTGTACTGCTTACGAGAACCTCAACTTGGGTACACCTTAAATATCCCAGGAAATATAAAAATGGTTCAAAAAATTGTTGTACTTTCGTACGATGGAATATCCGTCAGCCATGAAATCAATGTCATAAGACCAGTAGCAGCAAAATGAGTGGATTCAGGTTCGATGATTCTAAGTGAAATAAGTCACACAGATAAAGAAGCTTATCATAAGATATCAGTTACGAAGTTTCTGTAAACATGGCTACACATGAACTGTGTTAGGAAAGAGAACAGAGTTTCACATTTAGAAAACACTCTTATGCCTGCTTAAGGGGGAAGGAGAGGTGGGGTGATGCATAAAACCAGAGTTTGATATAAGCACAGGTACCGTTCCTAAAACCAACTATGGTATATACAAGACCTACCTATACCTTCCTCAGTGAAAGGGACTCAAAACCCCATATTTCCCGCAGAGGTATATATCTGAGTAGTAAGAATCTTAAAACCTATGTATTGATATGTCTCCGTAAGGGAATCAAGTGTGTCTAGACTGGCATAAACATGGCAGTGAGAATCACCTCAAACCCACTATAAAAAGGAATTTCAAAAACAAAACAAAAAAACAGGGAAATTCCTTACAATTCCTTCAGGGTCTCTGATGAAACCTGAAATGACCCTATCTAAAACGACAGCTGGATATGGCATAAGTCTGGACACATGGGACTGAGAGGATTGGTGAGATTGGGTGAGCAAATGCAGACCCTTTAAAGCAATAATGTATGGCACCCGTTCCATGGGTCCCAACTCTCCAGGTTGAAGGGAATATTACTACAGCTATAACATGTATGGGAAACCTAGAGAATGGGCACACTGTGAATATGAAAGGTTTCTAAAACTCAAAGAATAGTCCCTCTCCTGGTGCTCCAGTTTGACTTTCCAACTGCTTTACTATCAATCTCCCAACTTGGAGAGACAGCACCTTTAACCTCCTGGTTTGCACAGGTTGCCAATTTGGCAAAGGATGAAAGGGAAGAGGGAGAACCAATGAGAGAGTAGCTGTTAGGCATTTGGACGGGCACATGTCACTCTTATTTCCTGGGAGGAAAAATAATTAACCAAAGTCTCAGCCACCCACCGGGAATCACTATAGGTCCTGAACCAAAATATTGGACTTGCGTTCAGCTCACAAAAAACGAGTTAAATAATGGAGCTATGGGGCAGAACATTTCACAAACTGGCAGAGTAATAAAGGCCAACTACCATCCAAAAATCTGTTGAGGGAAGGCAACGAGTCGGACTTGTACGTGAGGGAGAATAGCAGGAAACAGATTTCAAGAGGTACGTTGGAATTGCCTTTAAAGCACAGGAAGAGGGGCACAACTTCGACAATGATGCACTTGGCCAAAAAGGGCGTATGCGTTATCTCTTGTGTATATTCAGGAGAAAACTCATACGCCCTTTTTGGCCAAGCAAGCAAGCGGGCAATGCAAATCTGCACTACAAGGAAGTATCACTTCCCACCGGTCCAAATGGACATCCACAAAAAGGGTAAAAACCAGAAATTCAAGACATGCCCTGCAGAACAGGGAGCCTTGTTATGCTGATGGGCGGGATGCAAACTGCCAACTTCCTCTCTGAAGGAGTTCATTGTGTTCCCTAAAACAGGTAAACAACAGAGCTACAGAGCCAAGGACACTTCCAGTCTAGGGAATATACCTTGAGAAAACTGAAAAGCAATAAGACAGAGCCACCCCAAAATTTAGGGCTGCACTGCTTACAAGAACCTCAACTTGGGTACACCTTAAATATCCCAGGAAATATAAAAATGGTTCAAAAAATTGTGGTACTTACGTACGATGGAATATCCCTCAGCCATGAAATCAATGTCATAAGACCAGTAGCAGCAAAATGAGTGGATTCAGGTACGATGATTCTAAGTGAAATAAGTCACACAGAAAAAGAAACTTATCATAAGATATCACTTATGAAGACCCTGTAAACATGGCTACACAAGAACTGAGTTAGGAAAGAGAACAGAGTCTCACATTTAGAAAACACTCTTATGCCTGCTTAAGTGGGAAGGAGAGGTGGGGTGATGCATAAAACCAGAGTTTGATATAAGCACTGGTACCATTCATAAACCAAATATGGAATAGACAAGACTTACACCTTCCTCAGTGAAAGGGACTCAAAACCCCATATTTCCCACAGAGGAATATATCTGACTAGTAAGAATCTTAAAACCTATGTGTTGATATGTCTCTTTTAGGGAATCAAGTGTGTCTAGACTAGCATAAACATGGCAGCGAGAACCAGCTCAAACCTACTATAAAATGGAATTTCAAAAACAAAACAAAAATGCAGCAAAATTCTTTACAATTCCTTCAGGGTCTCTGATGATACCTGGAATGACCCTATCTACAATGACAGCTGGAGGTGGCAAAAGGCTGGACACATGGGAGTAGGAGGATTGGTGAGATTGGGTGAGCAAATGCAGACCCATTAAACAATAATGCATGGAACCCATTCCATTGGTCCCAAATCTCCAGGTTGAAGGGAATATTACTACAGCTATAACATGTACGGGAAACCTAGAGAATGGACACACTGTGAATACGAAAGGTCTCTAAAACTCAATGAATAGTCCCTCTCCATGTGCTCCAGTTTGACTTTCCAACAGTTTACTATCAATCTCCCAACTTGGAGAGACAGCACCTTTAACATCCTGGTTCGCAAAGGTTGCCAATTTGGCAAAGGATGAAAGGGAAGAGGGAGAACCAATGAGAGAGTAGCTGTTAGACATTTGGACGAGAACATGTCACTCTTATTTCCCGGGAGGAAGAAGAATTAACCAAACTCTCAGCCACCTACCAAAACCAGTATCGTTTATGAACAAAAATATTGGACTTGCGTTCAGCTCACAAAAAACGAGTTAAAAAATGGAGCTCTGTGGCACAGCAATTCACAAACTGGCTAATAAAGGGCAACTATCGTCCAAAAATCTGTTGAGGGAAGGCAACGAGGCGGACTTGAAAGCGAGGCAGAATAGGAGGAAACAGATTTCAAGAGTTATGTTGGAATCGCCTTTAAAGCACAGGAATAGGGGCACGACATCGACAATGATGCACTTGGCCAAAAAGGGTGTATGCGATTTCTCCTGAATATATTCAGGAGAAAACGCATACGCCCTTTTTGGCCAAGCAAGAAAGCGGGCAATGCAAATCTGAACTACAAAGAAGTATCACTTCCCACCGGTCAAAAGGGACATCCACAAAATGGGTAAAAACCAGAAAGGCTAGAGAGGCCCTGGAGAACAGGGAGCACTGTTATGCTGATGGGTGGGATATAAATTGCCCACTGCCTCTCTGGAGGAGTGCAGTTTGTTCCCTAAAGCAAGTAAACAACAGAGCTACAGAGCAAAGGGCACTTCCACTCTAGGGAATATACATTGGGAAAATTGAAAATCAATAAGACAGAGCCACCCCAAAATATAGGTCTTCACTGCTTACAAGAACCTCAACTAGGCTACACGTTAAATATCCCAGGAAAGACAAAAATTGTTCACGAAATTCTGGTAATTACATACGATGGAATATCCCTTTGCCATGAAATCAATGTCATCAGGCCAGTAGCAGCAAAATTAGTGGATTCAGTTACAATGATTCTAAGTTAAAATAGTCACAGAGCAAAAGAAACTTATCATAAGATATCACTTATGAAGGTCTTGTAAACATGGCTACACATGAACTGAGTTAGGAAAGAGAAGAGAGTCTCACATTTAGAAAACACTCTTACGCCTGCTTAAGGGGGAAGGAGAGTTGGGGTGTTGCATAAAACCAGAGTTTGATATTAGTACAGGCACCATTCCAGAAACCAAATACAGAATAGAAAACATCTACACCTTCCTCACTGAAAGGGAATCAACACACCATACTTCCCTCAGAGGAATATATCTGACTAGTAAGAATCTTAAAACCTATGTATTGATATGTCCCCGTAAGAGAATCAAGTGTATCTAGACTGGCATAAACATGGCAGTGAGAATAAGCTCATACCCACTATAAAAAGGAATTTCAAAAACAAAAAAACAAAACAGGGAAATTCTTTACAATTCCTTCAGGGTCTCTGATGAAACCTGGAATGAACCTATTTAGAACTACAGCTTGATGTGGTATAAGGCTGGACACTTGGGAATGGGAGGATTGGTGAGATGGGTGAGCAAACACAGACCTTTTAAAGCAATAATGCGTGGCCTCCATTCCATGGTTCCAAACTCTCAAGGTTGAAGGGAATATTACTACAGCTATAACATGTACGGGAAACCTAGAGAATGGACACACTGTGTATACGAAAGGTCTCTAAAACTCAAATAATTGTCCCTCTCCTGGTGCTCCAGTTTGACTTTCCAACTGCTTTACTATCAATCTCCCAACTTGGAGAGACAGCCCCTTTAACCTCCTGGATAACAGAGGTTGCCAATTTGGCAGAGGATAAAAGGGAACAGGGAGAACAAATGAGAGAGTAGCTGTTAGGCATTTGGACGGGCATATGTGACTCTAATTGCCCGGCAGGAAGAAGAATTAACCAAAGACTCATCCCCCTGCCGGGAACCAGTATAGGTCCTCAACCGAAATTTTGGACTTGCGGTCAGCTCACAAAAAACGATTTGATAAATGGAGCTCAGGAGCACAGCAATTCACAAACTGGCAGAGTAATAAATGACAACTATCGTCCAAAAATATTTTGAAGGAAGGCAACGAGGCGTACTTGAAAGCGAGGCAGAATAGCAGGAAACAGATTTCAAGAGGTACGTTTGAATCACCTGTAAAGCACAGGAAGAGGGGCACAACTCCGACAATGATGCACTTGGCCAAAAAGGGCGTATTCGTTTTCTCCTGAATATATTCAGGAGAAAACACATACGCCCTTTTTGGCCAAGCAAGGAAGCGGGAAATGCAAAACTGCAGTACAAAGAATAATCCCTTCCCACCGGTCAAAAGGGACATTGGCAAAATGTGTAAAAACCAGAAAGGCAAGAGAGGACCTGGAGAACAGGGAGCCGTGTTATGCTATTGGACGGTATGTAAGTTGGCAACTTCCTCTCTGGAGGAGTGCACTGTGTACCATAAAAGAAGTAAACAACAGAGCTTCATAGCCAAGGGCACTTCCAGTCTAGGGAATATACCTTGGGAAATCTGAAAATCAATAAGACACAGCCACCCCAATATTTAGGGATGCACTGCTTACAAGAACCTCACCTTGGGTACACCTTAAATATCCCAGGAAAGTTAAAAATTTTTCAAAAATTGTGGTACTTACATACGATGGAATATCCCTCAGCCATGAAATCAATGTCATAAGACCAGTAGCAGCAAAATGAGTGGATTCACGTACAA
Organism: Mesoplodon mirus; assembly: GCF_964341445.2. Lineage (NCBI taxonomy): Eukaryota > Metazoa > Chordata > Mammalia > Artiodactyla > Ziphiidae > Mesoplodon > Mesoplodon mirus. Next base: position 169,813 of record NW_028295252.1, read on the forward strand.
TGATTCTAAGTGATATAAGTCACACAGAAAAAGAAACTTATCATAAGATATCACTTATGAAGATCCTGTAAACATGGCTACACATGAACTGAGTTAGGAAAGAGAAGAGAGTCTCACATTTAGAAAACACTCTTATGCCTGCTTAAGGGGGAAGGAGAGGTGGGGTGATGCATAAAACCAGAGTTTGATATAAGCTCAGGTACCCTTTCAAAAACCAACCATGGAATAGACAAGACCTACACCTTCCTCAGTGAAAGGGACTCAAAATCCCATATTTCCCGCAGAGGAATATATCTGACTAGTAAGAATCTTAAAACCTATGTACTGATATGTCTCCATAAGGGAATCAAGTGTGTCTAGACTGGCATAAACATGGCAGCGAGAATCAGCTCAAACCCACTATTAAAAAATTTCAAAAACAAAACAAAAAACAGGGAAATTCTTTACAAATCCTTCAGGGTCTCTGATGAAACCTGGAATGACCATGTCTACAATGACAGCTGGATGTGGCATAAGGCTGGACACTTGGGACTGGGAGGATTGGTGAGACTGGGTGAGCAAATGCAGACCTTTTAAAGCAATAATGCATGGCACCCATTCCATGGGTCCCAACTCTCCAGGTTGAAGGGAATATTACTACAGCTATAACATGTACGGGAAACCTAGAGAATGGACACACTGTGAATATGAAAGGTTTCTAAAACTCAACGAATAGTCCCTCTCCTTGTGCGCCAGTTTGACTTTCCAACTGCTTTACTATCAATCTCCCAACTTGGAGAGACAGCACCTTTAACCTCCTGGTTCTCACAGGTTGCCAATTTGGCAGAGGATGAAAGGGAAGAGGGAGAACCAATGAGAGAGTAGCTGTTAGGCATTTGGACGGGCACATGTCACTCTTATTTCCTGGGAGGAAAAATAATTAACCAAAGTCTCAGCCACCCACCGGGAATCACTATAGGTCCTGAACCAAAATATTGGACTTGCGTTCAGCTCACAAAAAACGAGTTAAATAATGGAGCTATGGGGCAGAACATTTCACAAACTGGCAGAGTAATAAAGGCCAACTACCATCCAAAAATCTGTTGAGGGAAGGCAACGAGTCGGACTTGTACGTGAGGGAGAATAGCAGGAAACAGATTTCAAGAGGTACGTTGGAATTGCCTTTAAAGCACAGGAAGAGGGGCACAACTTCGACAATGATGCACTTGGCCAAAAAGGGCGTATGCGTTATCTCTTGTGTATATTCAGGAGAAAACTCATACGCCCTTTTTGGCCAAGCAAGCAAGCGGGCAATGCAAATCTGCACTACAAGGAAGTATCACTTCCCACCGGTCCAAATGGACATCCACAAAAAGGGTAAAAACCAGAAATTCAAGACATGCCCTGCAGAACAGGGAGCCTTGTTATGCTGATGGGCGGGATGCAAACTGCCAACTTCCTCTCTGAAGGAGTTCATTGTGTTCCCTAAAACAGGTAAACAACAGAGCTACAGAGCCAAGGACACTTCCAGTCTAGGGAATATACCTTGAGAAAACTGAAAAGCAATAAGACAGAGCCACCCCAAAATTTAGGGCTGCACTGCTTACAAGAACCTCAACTTGGGTACACCTTAAATATCCCAGGAAATATAAAAATGGTTCAAAAAATTGTGGTACTTACGTACGATGGAATATCCCTCAGCCATGAAATCAATGTCATAAGACCAGTAGCAGCAAAATGAGTGGATTCAGGTACGATGATTCTAAGTGAAATAAGTCACACAGAAAAAGAAACTTATCATAAGATATCACTTATGAAGACCCTGTAAACATGGCTACACAAGAACTGAGTTAGGAAAGAGAACAGAGTCTCACATTTAGAAAACACTCTTATGCCTGCTTAAGTGGGAAGGAGAGGTGGGGTGATGCATAAAACCAGAGTTTGATATAAGCACTGGTACCATTCATAAACCAAATATGGAATAGACAAGACTTACACCTTCCTCAGTGAAAGGGACTCAAAACCCCATATTTCCCACAGAGGAATATATCTGACTAGTAAGAATCTTAAAACCTATGTGTTGATATGTCTCTTTTAGGGAATCAAGTGTGTCTAGACTAGCATAAACATGGCAGCGAGAACCAGCTCAAACCTACTATAAAATGGAATTTCAAAAACAAAACAAAAATGCAGCAAAATTCTTTACAATTCCTTCAGGGTCTCTGATGATACCTGGAATGACCCTATCTACAATGACAGCTGGAGGTGGCAAAAGGCTGGACACATGGGAGTAGGAGGATTGGTGAGATTGGGTGAGCAAATGCAGACCCATTAAAGCAATAATGCATGGAACCCATTCCATTGGTCCCAAATCTCCAGGTTGAAGGGAATATTACTACAGCTATAACATGTACGGGAAACCTAGAGAATGGACACACTGTGAATACGAAAGGTCTCTAAAACTCAATGAATAGTCCCTCTCCATGTGCTCCAGTTTGACTTTCCAACAGTTTACTATCAATCTCCCAACTTGGAGAGACAGCACCTTTAACATCCTGGTTCGCAAAGGTTGCCAATTTGGCAAAGGATGAAAGGGAAGAGGGAGAACCAATGAGAGAGTAGCTGTTAGACATTTGGACGAGAACATGTCACTCTTATTTCCCGGGAGGAAGAAGAATTAACCAAACTCTCAGCCACCTACCAAAACCAGTATCGTTTATGAACAAAAATATTGGACTTGCGTTCAGCTCACAAAAAACGAGTTAAAAAATGGAGCTCTGTGGCACAGCAATTCACAAACTGGCTAATAAAGGGCAACTATCGTCCAAAAATCTGTTGAGGGAAGGCAACGAGGCGGACTTGAAAGCGAGGCAGAATAGGAGGAAACAGATTTCAAGAGTTATGTTGGAATCGCCTTTAAAGCACAGGAATAGGGGCACGACATCGACAATGATGCACTTGGCCAAAAAGGGTGTATGCGATTTCTCCTGAATATATTCAGGAGAAAACGCATACGCCCTTTTTGGCCAAGCAAGAAAGCGGGCAATGCAAATCTGAACTACAAAGAAGTATCACTTCCCACCGGTCAAAAGGGACATCCACAAAATGGGTAAAAACCAGAAAGGCTAGAGAGGCCCTGGAGAACAGGGAGCACTGTTATGCTGATGGGTGGGATATAAATTGCCCACTGCCTCTCTGGAGGAGTGCAGTTTGTTCCCTAAAGCAAGTAAACAACAGAGCTACAGAGCAAAGGGCACTTCCACTCTAGGGAATATACATTGGGAAAATTGAAAATCAATAAGACAGAGCCACCCCAAAATATAGGTCTTCACTGCTTACAAGAACCTCAACTAGGCTACACGTTAAATATCCCAGGAAAGACAAAAATTGTTCACGAAATTCTGGTAATTACATACGATGGAATATCCCTTTGCCATGAAATCAATGTCATCAGGCCAGTAGCAGCAAAATTAGTGGATTCAGTTACAATGATTCTAAGTTAAAATAGTCACAGAGCAAAAGAAACTTATCATAAGATATCACTTATGAAGGTCTTGTAAACATGGCTACACATGAACTGAGTTAGGAAAGAGAAGAGAGTCTCACATTTAGAAAACACTCTTACGCCTGCTTAAGGGGGAAGGAGAGTTGGGGTGTTGCATAAAACCAGAGTTTGATATTAGTACAGGCACCATTCCAGAAACCAAATACAGAATAGAAAACATCTACACCTTCCTCACTGAAAGGGAATCAACACACCATACTTCCCTCAGAGGAATATATCTGACTAGTAAGAATCTTAAAACCTATGTATTGATATGTCCCCGTAAGAGAATCAAGTGTATCTAGACTGGCATAAACATGGCAGTGAGAATAAGCTCATACCCACTATAAAAAGGAATTTCAAAAACAAAAAAACAAAACAGGGAAATTCTTTACAATTCCTTCAGGGTCTCTGATGAAACCTGGAATGAACCTATTTAGAACTACAGCTTGATGTGGTATAAGGCTGGACACTTGGGAATGGGAGGATTGGTGAGATGGGTGAGCAAACACAGACCTTTTAAAGCAATAATGCGTGGCCTCCATTCCATGGTTCCAAACTCTCAAGGTTGAAGGGAATATTACTACAGCTATAACATGTACGGGAAACCTAGAGAATGGACACACTGTGTATACGAAAGGTCTCTAAAACTCAAATAATTGTCCCTCTCCTGGTGCTCCAGTTTGACTTTCCAACTGCTTTACTATCAATCTCCCAACTTGGAGAGACAGCCCCTTTAACCTCCTGGATAACAGAGGTTGCCAATTTGGCAGAGGATAAAAGGGAACAGGGAGAACAAATGAGAGAGTAGCTGTTAGGCATTTGGACGGGCATATGTGACTCTAATTGCCCGGCAGGAAGAAGAATTAACCAAAGACTCATCCCCCTGCCGGGAACCAGTATAGGTCCTCAACCGAAATTTTGGACTTGCGGTCAGCTCACAAAAAACGATTTGATAAATGGAGCTCAGGAGCACAGCAATTCACAAACTGGCAGAGTAATAAATGACAACTATCGTCCAAAAATATTTTGAAGGAAGGCAACGAGGCGTACTTGAAAGCGAGGCAGAATAGCAGGAAACAGATTTCAAGAGGTACGTTTGAATCACCTGTAAAGCACAGGAAGAGGGGCACAACTCCGACAATGATGCACTTGGCCAAAAAGGGCGTATTCGTTTTCTCCTGAATATATTCAGGAGAAAACACATACGCCCTTTTTGGCCAAGCAAGGAAGCGGGAAATGCAAAACTGCAGTACAAAGAATAATCCCTTCCCACCGGTCAAAAGGGACATTGGCAAAATGTGTAAAAACCAGAAAGGCAAGAGAGGACCTGGAGAACAGGGAGCCGTGTTATGCTATTGGACGGTATGTAAGTTGGCAACTTCCTCTCTGGAGGAGTGCACTGTGTACCATAAAAGAAGTAAACAACAGAGCTTCATAGCCAAGGGCACTTCCAGTCTAGGGAATATACCTTGGGAAATCTGAAAATCAATAAGACACAGCCACCCCAATATTTAGGGATGCACTGCTTACAAGAACCTCACCTTGGGTACACCTTAAATATCCCAGGAAAGTTAAAAATTTTTCAAAAATTGTGGTACTTACATACGATGGAATATCCCTCAGCCATGAAATCAATGTCATAAGACCAGTAGCAGCAAAATGAGTGGATTCACGTACAATGATTCTAAGTGATATAAGTCACACAGAAAAAGAAACTTATCATAAGATATCACTTATGAAGATCCTGTAAACATGGCTACACATGAACTGAGTTAGGAAAGAGAAGAGAGTCTCACATTTAGAAAACACTCTTATGCCTGCTTAAGGGGGAAGGAGAGGTGGGGTGATGCATAAAACCAGAGTTTGATATAAGCTCAGGTACCCTTTCAAAAACCAACCATGGAATAGACAAGACCTACACCTTCCTCAGTGAAAGGGACTCAAAATCCCATATTTCCCGCAGAGGAATATATCTGACTAGTAAGAATCTTAAAACCTATGTACTGATATGTCTCCATAAGGGAATCAAGTGTGTCTAGACTGGCATAAACATGGCAGCGAGAATCAGCTCAAACCCACTATTAAAATATTTCAAAAACAAAACAAAAAACAGGGAAATTCTTTACAAATCCTTCAGGGTCTCTGATGAAACCTGGAATGACCATGTCTACAATGACAGCTGGATGTGGCATAAGGCTGGACACTTGGGACTGGGAGGATTGGTGAGACTGGGTGAGCAAATGCAGACCCTTTAAAGCAATAATGCATGGCACCCATTCCATGGGTCCCAACTCTCCAGGTTGAAGGGAATATTACTACAGCTATAACATGTACGGGAAACCTAGAGAATGGACACACTGTGAATATGAAAGGTTTCTAAAACTCAACGAATAGTCCCTCTCCTTGTGCGCCAGTTTGACTTTCCAACTGCTTTACTATCAATCTCCCAACTTGGAGAGACAGCACCTTTAACCTCCTGGTTCTCACAGGTTGCCAATTTGGCAGAGGATGAAAGGGAAGAGGGAGAACCAATGAGAGAGTAGCTGTTAGGCATTTGGACGGGCACATGTCACTCTTATTTCCTGGGAGGAAAAATAATTAACCAAAGTCTCAGCCACCCACCGGGAATCACTATAGGTCCTGAACCAAAATATTGGACTTGCGTTCAGCTCACAAAAAACGAGTTAAATAATGGAGCTATGGGGCAGAACATTTCACAAACTGGCAGAGTAATAAAGGCCAACTACCATCCAAAAATCTGTTGAGGGAAGGCAACGAGTCGGACTTGTACGTGAGGGAGAATAGCAGGAAACAGATTTCAAGAGGTACGTTGGAATTGCCTTTAAAGCACAGGAAGAGGGGCACAACTTCGACAATGATGCACTTGGCCAAAAAGGGCGTATGCGTTATCTCTTGTGTATATTCAGGAGAAAACTCATACGCCCTTTTTGGCCAAGCAAGCAAGCGGGCAATGCAAATCTGCACTACAAGGAAGTATCACTTCCCACCGGTCCAAATGGACATCCACAAAAAGGGTAAAAACCAGAAATTCAAGACATGCCCTGCAGAACAGGGAGCCTTGTTATGCTGATGGGCGGGATGCAAACTGCCAACTTCCTCTCTGAAGGAGTTCATTGTGTTCCCTAAAACAGGTAAACAACAGAGCTACAGAGCCAAGGACACTTCCAGTCTAGGGAATATACCTTGAGAAAACTGAAAAGCAATAAGACAGAGCCACCCCAAAATTTAGGGCTGCACTGCTTACAAGAACCTCAACTTGGGTACACCTTAAATATCCCAGGAAATATAAAAATGGTTCAAAAAATTGTGGTACTTACGTACGATGGAATATCCCTCAGCCATGAAATCAATGTCATAAGACCAGTAGCAGCAAAATGAGTGGATTCAGGTACGATGATTCTAAGTGAAATAAGTCACACAGAAAAAGAAACTTATCATAAGATATCACTTATGAAGACCCTGTAAACATGGCTACACAAGAACTGAGTTAGGAAAGAGAACAGAGTCTCACATTTAGAAAACACTCTTATGCCTGCTTAAGTGGGAAGGAGAGGTGGGGTGATGCATAAAACCAGAGTTTGATATAAGCACTGGTACCATTCATAAACCAAATATGGAATAGACAAGACTTACACCTTCCTCAGTGAAAGGGACTCAAAACCCCATATTTCCCACAGAGGAATATATCTGACTAGTAAGAATCTTAAAACCTATGTGTTGATATGTCTCTTTTAGGGAATCAAGTGTGTCTAGACTAGCATAAACATGGCAGCGAGAACCAGCTCAAACCTACTATAAAATGGAATTTCAAAAACAAAACAAAAATGCAGCAAAATTCTTTACAATTCCTTCAGGGTCTCTGATGATACCTGGAATGACCCTATCTACAATGACAGCTGGAGGTGGCAAAAGGCTGGACACATGGGAGTAGGAGGATTGGTGAGATTGGGTGAGCAAATGCAGACCCATTAAAGCAATAATGCATGGAACCCATTCCATTGGTCCCAAATCTCCAGGTTGAAGGGAATATTACTACAGCTATAACATGTACGGGAAACCTAGAGAATGGACACACTGTGAATACGAAAGGTCTCTAAAACTCAATGAATAGTCCCTCTCCATGTGCTCCAGTTTGACTTTCCAACAGTTTACTATCAATCTCCCAACTTGGAGAGACAGCACCTTTAACATCCTGGTTCGCAAAGGTTGCCAATTTGGCAAAGGATGAAAGGGAAGAGGGAGAACCAATGAGAGAGTAGCTGTTAGACATTTGGACGAGAACATGTCACTCTTATTTCCCGGGAGGAAGAAGAATTAACCAAACTCTCAGCCACCTACCAAAACCAGTATCGTTTATGAACAAAAATATTGGACTTGCGTTCAGCTCACAAAAAACGAGTTAAAAAATGGAGCTCTGTGGCACAGCAATTCACAAACTGGCTAATAAAGGGCAACTATCGTCCAAAAATCTGTTGAGGGAAGGCAACGAGGCGGACTTGAAAGCGAGGCAGAATAGGAGGAAACAGATTTCAAGAGTTATGTTGGAATCGCCTTTAAAGCACAGGAATAGGGGCACGACATCGACAATGATGCACTTGGCCAAAAAGGGTGTATGCGATTTCTCCTGAATATATTCAGGAGAAAACGCATACGCCCTTTTTGGCCAAGCAAGAAAGCGGGCAATGCAAATCTGAACTACAAAGAAGTATCACTTCCCACCGGTCAAAAGGGACATCCACAAAATGGGTAAAAACCAGAAAGGCTAGAGAGGCCCTGGAGAACAGGGAGCACTGTTATGCTGATGGGTGGGATATAAATTGCCCACTGCCTCTCTGGAGGAGTGCATTTTGTTCCCTAAAGCAAGTAAACAACAGAGCTACAGAGCAAAGGGCACTTCCACTCTAGGGAATATACATTGGGAAAATTGAAAATCAATAAGACAGAGCCACCCCAAAATATAGGTCTTCACTGCTTACAAGAACCTCAACTAGGCTACACGTTAAATATCCCAGGAAAGACAAAAATTGTTCACGAAATTCTGGTAATTACATACGATGGAATATCCCTTTGCCATGAAATCAATGTCATCAGGCCAGTAGCAGCAAAATTAGTGGATTCAGTTACAATGATTCTAAGTTAAAATAGTCACAGAGCAAAAGAAACTTATCATAAGATATCACTTATGAAGGTCTTGTAAACATGGCTACACATGAACTGAGTTAGGAAAGAGAAGAGAGTCTCACATTTAGAAAACACTCTTACGCCTGCTTAAGGGGGAAGGAGAGTTGGGGTGTTGCATAAAACCAGAGTTTGATATTAGTACAGGCACCATTCCAGAAACCAAATACAGAATAGAAAACATCTACACCTTCCTCACTGAAAGGGAATCAACACACCATACTTCCCTCAGAGGAATATATCTGACTAGTAAGAATCTTAAAACCTATGTATTGATATGTCCCCGTAAGAGAATCAAGTGTATCTAGACTGGCATAAACATGGCAGTGAGAATAAGCTCATACCCACTATAAAAAGGAATTTCAAAAACAAAAAAACAAAACAGGGAAATTCTTTACAATTCCTTCAGGGTCTCTGATGAAACCTGGAATGAACCTATTTAGAACTACAGCTTGATGTGGTATAAGGCTGGACACTTGGGAATGGGAGGATTGGTGAGATGGGTGAGCAAACACAGACCTTTTAAAGCAATAATGCGTGGCCTCCATTCCATGGTTCCAAACTCTCAAGGTTGAAGGGAATATTACTACAGCTATAACATGTACGGGAAACCTAGAGAATGGACACACTGTGTATACGAAAGGTCTCTAAAACTCAAATAATTGTCCCTCTCCTGGTGCTCCAGTTTGACTTTCCAACTGCTTTACTATCAATCTCCCAACTTGGAGAGACAGCCCCTTTAACCTCCTGGATAACAGAGGTTGCCAATTTGGCAGAGGATAAAAGGGAACAGGGAGAACAAATGAGAGAGTAGCTGTTAGGCATTTGGACGGGCATATGTGACTCTAATTGCCCGGCAGGAAGAAGAATTAACCAAAGACTCATCCCCCTGCCGGGAACCAGTATAGGTCCTCAACCGAAATTTTGGACTTGCGGTCAGCTCACAAAAAACGATTTGATAAATGGAGCTCAGGAGCACAGCAATTCACAAACTGGCAGAGTAATAAATGACAACTATCGTCCAAAAATATTTTGAAGGAAGGCGACGAGGCGTACTTGAAAGCGAGGCAGAATAGCAGGAAACAGATTTCAAGAGGTACGTTTGAATCACCTGTAAAGCACAGGAAGAGGGGCACAACTCCGACAATGATGCACTTGGCCAAAAAGGGCGTATTCGTTTTCTCCTGAATATATTCAGGAGAAAACACATACGCCCTTTTTGGCCAAGCAAGGAAGCGGGAAATGCAAAACTGCAGTACAAAGAATAATCCCTTCCCACCGGTCAAAAGGGACATTGGCAAAATGTGTAAAAACCAGAAAGGCAAGAGAGGACCTGGAGAACAGGGAGCCGTGTTATGCTATTGGACGGTATGTAAGTTGGCAACTTCCTCTCTGGAGGAGTGCACTGTGTACCATAAAAGAAGTAAACAACAGAGCTTCATAGCCAAGGGCACTTCCAGTCTAGGGAATATACCTTGGGAAATCTGAAAATCAATAAGACACAGCCACCCCAATATTTAGGGATGCACTGCTTACAAGAACCTCACCTTGGGTACACCTTAAATATCCCAGGAAAGTTAAAAATTTTTCAAAAATTGTGGTACTTACATACGATGGAATATCCCTCAGCCATGAAATCAATGTCATAAGACCAGTAGCAGCAAAATGAGTGGATTCACGTACAATGATTCTAAGTGATATAAGTCACACAGAAAAAGAAACTTATCATAAGATATCACTTATGAAGATCCTGTAAACATGGCTACACATGAACTGAGTTAGGAAAGAGAAGAGAGTCTCACATTTAGAAAACACTCTTATGCCTGCTTAAGGGGGAAGGAGAGGTGGGGTGATGCATAAAACCAGAGTTTGATATAAGCTCAGGTACCCTTTCAAAAACCAACCATGGAATAGACAAGACCTACACCTTCCTCAGTGAAAGGGACTCAAAATCCCATATTTCCCGCAGAGGAATATATCTGACTAGTAAGAATCTTAAAACCTATGTACTGATATGTCTCCATAAGGGAATCAAGTGTGTCTAGACTGGCATAAACATGGCAGCGAGAATCAGCTCAAACCCACTATTAAAAAATTTCAAAAACAAAACAAAAAACAGGGAAATTCTTTACAAATCCTTCAGGGTCTCTGATGAAACCTGGAATGACCATGTCTACAATGACAGCTGGATGTGGCATAAGGCTGGACACTTGGGACTGGGAGGATTGGTGAGACTGGGTGAGCAAATGCAGACCCTTTAAAGCAATAATGCATGGCACCCATTCCATGGGTCCCAACTCTCCAGGTTGAAGGGAATATTACTACAGCTATAACATGTACGGGAAACCTAGAGAATGGACACACTGTGAATATGAAAGGTTTCTAAAACTCAACGAATAGTCCCTCTCCTTGTGCGCCAGTTTGACTTTCCAACTGCTTTACTATCAATCTCCCAACTTGGAGAGACAGCACCTTTAACCTCCTGGTTCTCACAGGTTGCCAATTTGGCAGAGGATGAAAGGGAAGAGGGAGAACCAATGAGAGAGTAGCTGTTAGGCATTTGGACGGGCACATGTCACTCTTATTTCCTGGGAGGAAAAATAATTAACCAAAGTCTCAGCCACCCACCGGGAATCACTATAGGTCCTGAACCAAAATATTGGACTTGCGTTCAGCTCACAAAAAACGAGTTAAATAATGGAGCTATGGGGCAGAACATTTCACAAACTGGCAGAGTAATAAAGGCCAACTACCATCCAAAAATCTGTTGAGGGAAGGCAACGAGTCGGACTTGTACGTGAGGGAGAATAGCAGGAAACAGATTTCAAGAGGTACGTTGGAATTGCCTTTAAAGCACAGGAAGAGGGGCACAACTTCGACAATGATGCACTTGGCCAAAAAGGGCGTATGCGTTATCTCTTGTGTATATTCAGGAGAAAACTCATACGCCCTTTTTGGCCAAGCAAGCAAGCGGGCAATGCAAATCTGCACTACAAGGAAGTATCACTTCCCACCGGTCCAAATGGACATCCACAAAAAGGGTAAAAACCAGAAATTCAAGACATGCCCTGCAGAACAGGGAGCCTTGTTATGCTGATGGGCGGGATGCAAACTGCCAACTTCCTCTCTGAAGGAGTTCATTGTGTTCCCTAAAACAGGTAAACAACAGAGCTACAGAGCCAAGGACACTTCCAGTCTAGGGAATATACCTTGAGAAAACTGAAAAGCAATAAGACAGAGCCACCCCAAAATTTAGGGCTGCACTGCTTACAAGAACCTCAACTTGGGTACACCTTAAATATCCCAGGAAATATAAAAATGGTTCAAAAAATTGTGGTACTTACGTACGATGGAATATCCCTCAGCCATGAAATCAATGTCATAAGACCAGTAGCAGCAAAATGAGTGGATTCAGGTACGATGATTCTAAGTGAAATAAGTCACACAGAAAAAGAAACTTATCATAAGATATCACTTATGAAGACCCTGTAAACATGGCTACACAAGAACTGAGTTAGGAAAGAGAACAGAGTCTCACATTTAGAAAACACTCTTATGCCTGCTTAAGTGGGAAGGAGAGGTGGGGTGATGCATAAAACCAGAGTTTGATATAAGCACTGGTACCATTCATAAACCAAATATGGAATAGACAAGACTTACACCTTCCTCAGTGAAAGGGACTCAAAACCCCATATTTCCCACAGAGGAATATATCTGACTAGTAAGAATCTTAAAACCTATGTGTTGATATGTCTCTTTTAGGGAATCAAGTGTGTCTAGACTAGCATAAACATGGCAGCGAGAACCAGCTCAAACCTACTATAAAATGGAATTTCAAAAACAAAACAAAAATGCAGCAAAATTCTTTACAATTCCTTCAGGGTCTCTGATGATACCTGGAATGACCCTATCTACAATGACAGCTGGAGGTGGCAAAAGGCTGGACACATGGGAGTAGGAGGATTGGTGAGATTGGGTGAGCAAATGCAGACCCATTAAACAATAATGCATGGAACCCATTCCATTGGTCCCAAATCTCCAGGTTGAAGGGAATATTACTACAGCTATAACATGTACGGGAAACCTAGAGAATGGACACACTGTGAATACGAAAGGTCTCTAAAACTCAATGAATAGTCCCTCTCCATGTGCTCCAGTTTGACTTTCCAACAGTTTACTATCAATCTCCCAACTTGGAGAGACAGCACCTTTAACATCCTGGTTCGCAAAGGTTGCCAATTTGGCAAAGGATGAAAGGGAAGAGGGAGAACCAATGAGAGAGTAGCTGTTAGACATTTGGACGAGAACATGTCACTCTTATTTCCCGGGAGGAAGAAGAATTAACCAAACTCTCAGCCACCTACCAAAACCAGTATCGTTTATGAACAAAAATATTGGACTTGCGTTCAGCTCACAAAAAACGAGTTAAAAAATGGAGCTCTGTGGCACAGCAATTCACAAACTGGCTAATAAAGGGCAACTATCGTCCAAAAATCTGTTGAGGGAAGGCAACGAGGCGGACTTGAAAGCGAGGCAGAATAGGAGGAAACAGATTTCAAGAGTTATGTTGGAATCGCCTTTAAAGCACAGGAATAGGGGCACGACATCGACAATGATGCACTTGGCCAAAAAGGGTGTATGCGATTTCTCCTGAATATATTCAGGAGAAAACGCATACGCCCTTTTTGGCCAAGCAAGAAAGCGGGCAATGCAAATCTGAACTACAAAGAAGTATCACTTCCCACCGGTCAAAAGGGACATCCACAAAATGGGTAAAAACCAGAAAGGCTAGAGAGGCCCTGGAGAACAGGGAGCACTGTTATGCTGATGGGTGGGATATAAATTGCCCACTGCCTCTCTGGAGGAGTGCATTTTGTTCCCTAAAGCAAGTAAACAACAGAGCTACAGAGCAAAGGGCACTTCCACTCTAGGGAATATACATTGGGAAAATTGAAAATCAATAAGACAGAGCCACCCCAAAATATAGGTCTTCACTGCTTACAAGAACCTCAACTAGGCTACACGTTAAATATCCCAGGAAAGACAAAAATTGTTCACGAAATTCTGGTAATTACATACGATGGAATATCCCTTTGCCATGAAATCAATGTCATCAGGCCAGTAGCAGCAAAATTAGTGGATTCAGTTACAATGATTCTAAGTTAAAATAGTCACAGAGCAAAAGAAACTTATCATAAGATATCACTTATGAAGGTCTTGTAAACATGGCTACACATGAACTGAGTTAGGAAAGAGAAGAGAGTCTCACATTTAGAAAACACTCTTACGCCTGCTTAAGGGGGAAGGAGAGTTGGGGTGTTGCATAAAACCAGAGTTTGATATTAGTACAGGCACCATTCCAGAAACCAAATACAGAATAGAAAACATCTACACCTTCCTCACTGAAAGGGAATCAACACACCATACTTCCCTCAGAGGAATATATCTGACTAGTAAGAATCTTAAAACCTATGTATTGATATGTCCCCGTAAGAGAATCAAGTGTATCTAGACTGGCATAAACATGGCAGTGAGAATAAGCTCATACCCACTATAAAAAGGAATTTCAAAAACAAAAAAACAAAACAGGGAAATTCTTTACAATTCCTTCAGGGTCTCTGATGAAACCTGGAATGAACCTATTTAGAACTACAGCTTGATGTGGTATAAGGCTGGACACTTGGGAATGGGAGGATTGGTGAGATGGGTGAGCAAACACAGACCTTTTAAAGCAATAATGCGTGGCCTCCATTCCATGGTTCCAAACTCTCAAGGTTGAAGGGAATATTACTACAGCTATAACATGTACGGGAAACCTAGAGAATGGACACACTGTGTATACGAAAGGTCTCTAAAACTCAAATAATTGTCCCTCTCCTGGTGCTCCAGTTTGACTTTCCAACTGCTTTACTATCAATCTCCCAACTTGGAGAGACAGCCCCTTTAACCTCCTGGATAACAGAGGTTGCCAATTTGGCAGAGGATAAAAGGGAACAGGGAGAACAAATGAGAGAGTAGCTGTTAGGCATTTGGACGGGCATATGTGACTCTAATTGCCCGGCAGGAAGAAGAATTAACCAAAGACTCATCCCCCTGCCGGGAACCAGTATAGGTCCTCAACCGAAATTTTGGACTTGCGGTCAGCTCACAAAAAACGATTTGATAAATGGAGCTCAGGAGCACAGCAATTCACAAACTGGCAGAGTAATAAATGACAACTATCGTCCAAAAATATTTTGAAGGAAGGCAACGAGGCGTACTTGAAAGCGAGGCAGAATAGCAGGAAACAGATTTCAAGAGGTACGTTTGAATCACCTGTAAAGCACAGGAAGAGGGGCACAACTCCGACAATGATGCACTTGGCCAAAAAGGGCGTATTCGTTTTCTCCTGAATATATTCAGGAGAAAACACATACGCCCTTTTTGGCCAAGCAAGGAAGCGGGAAATGCAAAACTGCAGTACAAAGAATAATCCCTTCCCACCGGTCAAAAGGGACATTGGCAAAATGTGTAAAAACCAGAAAGGCAAGAGAGGACCTGGAGAACAGGGAGCCGTGTTATGCTATTGGACGGTATGTAAGTTGGCAACTTCCTCTCTGGAGGAGTGCACTGTGTACCATAAAAGAAGTAAACAACAGAGCTTCATAGCCAAGGGCACTTCCAGTCTAGGGAATATACCTTGGGAAATCTGAAAATCAATAAGACACAGCCACCCCAATATTTAGGGATGCACTGCTTACAAGAACCTCACCTTGGGTACACCTTAAATATCCCAGGAAAGTTAAAAATTTTTCAAAAATTGTGGTACTTACATACGATGGAATATCCCTCAGCCATGAAATCAATGTCATAAGACCAGTAGCAGCAAAATGAGTGGATTCACGTACAATGATTCTAAGTGATATAAGTCACACAGAAAAAGAAACTTATCATAAGATATCACTTATGAAGATCCTGTAAACATGGCTACACATGAACTGAGTTAGGAAAGAGAAGAGAGTCTCACATTTAGAAAACACTCTTATGCCTGCTTAAGGGGGAAGGAGAGGTGGGGTGATGCATAAAACCAGAGTTTGATATAAGCTCAGGTACCCTTTCAAAAACCAACCATGGAATAGACAAGACCTACACCTTCCTCAGTGAAAGGGACTCAAAATCCCATATTTCCCGCAGAGGAATATATCTGACTAGTAAGAATCTTAAAACCTATGTACTGATATGTCTCCATAAGGGAATCAAGTGTGTCTAGACTGGCATAAACATGGCAGCGAGAATCAGCTCAAACCCACTATTAAAAAATTTCAAAAACAAAACAAAAAACAGGGAAATTCTTTACAAATCCTTCAGGGTCTCTGATGAAACCTGGAATGACCATGTCTACAATGACAGCTGGATGTGGCATAAGGCTGGACACTTGGGACTGGGAGGATTGGTGAGACTGGGTGAGCAAATGCAGACCTTTTAAAGCAATAATGCATGGCACCCATTCCATGGGTCCCAACTCTCCAGGTTGAAGGGAATATTACTACAGCTATAACATGTACGGGAAACCTAGAGAATGGACACACTGTGAATATGAAAGGTTTCTAAAACTCAACGAATAGTCCCTCTCCTTGTGCGCCAGTTTGACTTTCCAACTGCTTTACTATCAATCTCCCAACTTGGAGAGACAGCACCTTTAACCTCCTGGTTCTCACAGGTTGCCAATTTGGCAGAGGATGAAAGGGAAGAGGGAGAACCAATGAGAGAGTAGCTGTTAGGCATTTGGACGGGCACATGTCACTCTTATTTCCTGGGAGGAAAAATAATTAACCAAAGTCTCAGCCACCCACCGGGAATCACTATAGGTCCTGAACCAAAATATTGGACTTGCGTTCAGCTCACAAAAAACGAGTTAAATAATGGAGCTATGGGGCAGAACATTTCACAAACTGGCAGAGTAATAAAGGCCAACTACCATCCAAAAATCTGTTGAGGGAAGGCAACGAGTCGGACTTGTACGTGAGGGAGAATAGCAGGAAACAGATTTCAAGAGGTACGTTGGAATTGCCTTTAAAGCACAGGAAGAGGGGCACAACTTCGACAATGATGCACTTGGCCAAAAAGGGCGTATGCGTTATCTATTGTGTATATTCAGGAGAAAACTCATACGCCCTTTTTGGCCAAGCAAGCAAGCGGGCAATGCAAATCTGCACTACAAGGAAGTATCACTTCCCACCGGTCCAAATGGACATCCACAAAAAGGGTAAAAACCAGAAATTCAAGACATGCCCTGCAGAACAGGGAGCCTTGTTATGCTGATGGGCGGGATGCAAACTGCCAACTTCCTCTCTGAAGGAGTTCATTGTGTTCCCTAAAACAGGTAAACAACAGAGCTACAGAGCCAAGGACACTTCCAGTCTAGGGAATATACCTTGGGAAAACTGAAAAGCAATAAGACAGAGCCACCCCAAAATTTAGGGCTGCACTGCTTACAAGAACCTCAACTTGGGTACACCTTAAATATCCCAGGAAATATAAAAATGGTTCAAAAAATTGTGGTACTTACGTACGATGGAATATCCCTCAGTCATGAAATCAATGTCATAAGACCAGTAGCAGCAAAATGAGTGGATTCAGGTACGATGATTCTAAGTGAAATAAGTCACACAGAAAAAGAAACTTATCATAAGATATCACTTATGAAGACCCTGTAAACATGGCTACACAAGAACTGAGTTAGGAAAGAGAACAGAGTCTCACATTTAGAAAACACTCTTATGCCTGCTTAAGTGGGAAGGAGAGGTGGGGTGATGCATAAAACCAGAGTTTGATATAAGCACTGGTACCATTCATAAACCAAATATGGAATAGACAAGACTTACACCTTCCTCAGTGAAAGGGACTCAAAACCCCATATTTCCCACAGAGGAATATATCTGACTAGTAAGAATCTTAAAACCTATGTGTTGATATGTCTCTTTTAGGGAATCAAGTGTGTCTAGACTAGCATAAACATGGCAGCGAGAACCAGCTCAAACCTACTATAAAATGGAATTTCAAAAACAAAACAAAAATGCAGCAAAATTCTTTACAATTCCTTCAGGGTCTCTGATGATACCTGGAATGACCCTATCTACAATGACAGCTGGAGGTGGCAAAAGGCTGGACACATGGGAGTAGGAGGATTGGTGAGATTGGGTGAGCAAATGCAGACCCATTAAACAATAATGCATGGAACCCATTCCATTGGTCCCAAATCTCCAGGTTGAAGGGAATATTACTACAGCTATAACATGTACGGGAAACCTAGAGAATGGACACACTGTGAATACGAAAGGTCTCTAAAACTCAATGAATAGTCCCTCTCCATGTGCTCCAGTTTGACTTTCCAACAGTTTACTATCAATCTCCCAACTTGGAGAGACAGCACCTTTAACATCCTGGTTCGCAAAGGTTGCCAATTTGGCAAAGGATGAAAGGGAAGAGGGAGAACCAATGAGAGAGTAGCTGTTAGACATTTGGACGAGAACATGTCACTCTTATTTCCCGGGAGGAAGAAGAATTAACCAAACTCTCAGCCACCTACCAAAACCAGTATCGTTTATGAACAAAAATATTGGACTTGCGTTCAGCTCACAAAAAACGAGTTAAAAAATGGAGCTCTGTGGCACAGCAATTCACAAACTGGCTAATAAAGGGCAACTATCGTCCAAAAATCTGTTGAGGGAAGGCAACGAGGCGGACTTGAAAGCGAGGCAGAATAGGAGGAAACAGATTTCAAGAGTTATGTTGGAATCGCCTTTAAAGCACAGGAATAGGGGCACGACATCGACAATGATGCACTTGGCCAAAAAGGGTGTATGCGATTTCTCCTGAATATATTCAGGAGAAAACGCATACGCCCTTTTTGGCCAAGCAAGAAAGCGGGCAATGCAAATCTGAACTACAAAGAAGTATCACTTCCCACCGGTCAAAAGGGACATCCACAAAATGGGTAAAAACCAGAAAGGCTAGAGAGGCCCTGGAGAACAGGGAGCACTGTTATGCTGATGGGTGGGATATAAATTGCCCACTGCCTCTCTGGAGGAGTGCAGTTTGTTCCCTAAAGCAAGTAAACAACAGAGCTACAGAGCAAAGGGCACTTCCACTCTAGGGAATATACATTGGGAAAATTGAAAATCAATAAGACAGAGCCACCCCAAAATATAGGTCTTCACTGCTTACAAGAACCTCAACTAGGCTACACGTTAAATATCCCAGGAAAGACAAAAATTGTTCACGAAATTCTGGTAATTACATACGATGGAATATCCCTTTGCCATGAAATCAATGTCATCAGGCCAGTAGCAGCAAAATTAGTGGATTCAGTTACAATGATTCTAAGTTAAAATAGTCACAGAGCAAAAGAAACTTATCATAAGATATCACTTATGAAGGTCTTGTAAACATGGCTACACATGAACTGAGTTAGGAAAGAGAAGAGAGTCTCACATTTAGAAAACACTCTTACGCCTGCTTAAGGGGGAAGGAGAGTTGGGGTGTTGCATAAAACCAGAGTTTGATATTAGTACAGGCACCATTCCAGAAACCAAATACAGAATAGAAAACATCTACACCTTCCTCACTGAAAGGGAATCAACACACCATACTTCCCTCAGAGGAATATATCTGACTAGTAAGAATCTTAAAACCTATGTATTGATATGTCCCCGTAAGAGAATCAAGTGTATCTAGACTGGCATAAACATGGCAGTGAGAATAAGCTCATACCCACTATAAAAAGGAATTTCAAAAACAAAAAAACAAAACAGGGAAATTCTTTACAATTCCTTCAGGGTCTCTGATGAAACCTGGAATGAACCTATTTAGAACTACAGCTTGATGTGGTATAAGGCTGGACACTTGGGAATGGGAGGATTGGTGAGATGGGTGAGCAAACACAGACCTTTTAAAGCAATAATGCGTGGCCTCCATTCCATGGTTCCAAACTCTCAAGGTTGAAGGGAATATTACTACAGCTATAACATGTACGGGAAACCTAGAGAATGGACACACTGTGTATACGAAAGGTCTCTAAAACTCAAATAATTGTCCCTCTCCTGGTGCTCCAGTTTGACTTTCCAACTGCTTTACTATCAATCTCCCAACTTGGAGAGACAGCCCCTTTAACCTCCTGGATAACAGAGGTTGCCAATTTGGCAGAGGATAAAAGGGAACAGGGAGAACAAATGAGAGAGTAGCTGTTAGGCATTTGGACGGGCATATGTGACTCTAATTGCCCGGCAGGAAGAAGAATTAACCAAAGACTCATCCCCCTGCCGGGAACCAGTATAGGTCCTCAACCGAAATTTTGGACTTGCGGTCAGCTCACAAAAAACGATTTGATAAATGGAGCTCAGGAGCACAGCAATTCACAAACTGGCAGAGTAATAAATGACAACTATCGTCCAAAAATATTTTGAAGGAAGGCAACGAGGCGTACTTGAAAGCGAGGCAGAATAGCAGGAAACAGATTTCAAGAGGTACGTTTGAATCACCTGTAAAGCACAGGAAGAGGGGCACAACTCCGACAATGATGCACTTGGCCAAAAAGGGCGTATTCGTTTTCTCCTGAATATATTCAGGAGAAAACACATACGCCCTTTTTGGCCAAGCAAGGAAGCGGGAAATGCAAAACTGCAGTACAAAGAATAATCCCTTCCCACCGGTCAAAAGGGACATTGGCAAAATGTGTAAAAACCAGAAAGGCAAGAGAGGACCTGGAGAACAGGGAGCCGTGTTATGCTATTGGACGGTATGTAAGTTGGCAACTTCCTCTCTGGAGGAGTGCACTGTGTACCATAAAAGAAGTAAACAACAGAGCTTCATAGCCAAGGGCACTTCCAGTCTAGGGAATATACCTTGGGAAATCTGAAAATCAATAAGACACAGCCACCCCAATATTTAGGGATGCACTGCTTACAAGAACCTCACCTTGGGTACACCTTAAATATCCCAGGAAAGTTAAAAATTTTTCAAAAATTGTGGTACTTACATACGATGGAATATCCCTCAGCCATGAAATCAATGTCATAAGACCAGTAGCAGCAAAATGAGTGGATTCACGTACAATGATTCTAAGTGATATAAGTCACACAGAAAAAGAAACTTATCATAAGATATCACTTATGAAGATCCTGTAAACATGGCTACACATGAACTGAGTTAGGAAAGAGAAGAGAGTCTCACATTTAGAAAACACTCTTATGCCTGCTTAAGGGGGAAGGAGAGGTGGGGTGATGCATAAAACCAGAGTTTGATATAAGCTCAGGTACCCTTTCAAAAACCAACCATGGAATAGACAAGACCTACACCTTCCTCAGTGAAAGGGACTCAAAATCCCATATTTCCCGCAGAGGAATATATCTGACTAGTAAGAATCTTAAAACCTATGTACTGATATGTCTCCATAAGGGAATCAAGTGTGTCTAGACTGGCATAAACATGGCAGCGAGAATCAGCTCAAACCCACTATTAAAATATTTCAAAAACAAAACAAAAAACAGGGAAATTCTTTACAAATCCTTCAGGGTCTCTGATGAAACCTGGAATGACCATGTCTACAATGACAGCTGGATGTGGCATAAGGCTGGACACTTGGGACTGGGAGGATTGGTGAGACTGGGTGAGCAAATGCAGACCCTTTAAAGCAATAATGCATGGCACCCATTCCATGGGTCCCAACTCTCCAGGTTGAAGGGAATATTACTACAGCTATAACATGTACGGGAAACCTAGAGAATGGACACACTGTGAATATGAAAGGTTTCTAAAACTCAACGAATAGTCCCTCTCCTTGTGCGCCAGTTTGACTTTCCAACTGCTTTACTATCAATCTCCCAACTTGGAGAGACAGCACCTTTAACCTCCTGGTTCTCACAGGTTGCCAATTTGGCAGAGGATGAAAGGGAAGAGGGAGAACCAATGAGAGAGTAGCTGTTAGGCATTTGGACGGGCACATGTCACTCTAATTGCCTGGCAGGAAGAAGAATTATCCAAAGACTCATCCCCCTGCCGGGAACCAGTATAGGTCCTGAACCGAAATTTTGGACTTGCGGTCAGCTCACAAAAAACGATTTGATAAATGGAGCTCAGGTGCACAACAGTTCACAAACTGTCAGAGTAATAAAGACAGCTATCGTCCAAAAATCCTTTGAAGAAAGGCAAAGAGGTGGACTTGAAAGCGAGGCAGAATAGCAGGAAACAGATTTCAAGAGGTAGGTTGGAATCACCTGTAAAGCACAGGAAGAGGGGCACAACTTCGACAATGATGCACTTGGCCCAAAAGTGTGTATGTGTTTTCTCCTGAATATATTCAGGGGAAAACGCATACGACCTTTTTGGCCAAGCCAGCAAGCGGACAATGCAAATCTGCAGTACAAAGAAGTATCAGTTCCCACCAGTCAAAAGGGACATCGGCAAAATGTGTAAAAACCAGAAAGGCAAAAGAGGACCTGGAGAACAGGGAGCCTTTTTATGCTGATGGGCGGAATGTAAGTTGCCAACTGCCACTCTGCAGGAGTGCATTGTGTTCCCTAAAACAAGTAAACAACGGAGCTACATAGCCAAGCGCACTTCAAGTCTAGGGAATATACCTTGGGAAAACTGAAAATCAATAAGACAGAGCCACCCCAAAATTTAGGGATGCACTGCTTACAAGAACCTCAACTTGGGTACATATTAATTATCACAAGAATATTAAAAATGGTTCAAAAAATTGTGGTACTTACGTACGATGGAATATCCCTCAGCCATGAAATCAATGTCATAAGACCAGTAGCAGCAAAATGAGTGGATTCAGGTACGATGATTCTAACTGAAATAAGTCACACAGAAAAAGAAGCTTATCATAGGATATGACTTATGAAGATCCTGTAAACATGGCTACACATGAACTGAGTTAGGAAAGAGAACAGAGTCTCACATTTAGAATACACTCTTATGCCTGCTTAAGGGGGAAGGAGAGGTGGGGTGATGCATAAAACCAGAGTTTGATATAAGCACAGGTACTCTTCCAAAAACCAACTATGGACTAGAAAAACCTACACCTTCCTCGGGGAAAGGGACTCAAAACACCATATTTTCCGCAGAGGAATATATCTGACTAGTAAGAATCTTAAAACCTATGTATTGATATGTCTCCATAAGGGAATCAAGTATGTCTAGACTGGCATAAACATGGCAGCGAGAATCATCTCAAACCCACTATAAAAATGAATTTCAAAAACAAAACAAAAAAACAGGGAAATTCTTTACAATTCTTTCAGGGTCTCTGATGATACATGGAATGAATCTATCTACAAGTACAGCTTGATGTGGCATAAGGCTGGACACTTGGGACTGAGAGGCATGGTGAGACTGCGTGAGTAAACACAGACCATTTAAAGCAATAATGTGTGGCCTCCATTCCAAGGTTCCAAACTCTCCAGGTTGAAGGGAATATTACTACAGCTATAACATATACGGGAAACCTAGAGAATGGACACACTGTGAATACGAAAAGTTTCTAAAACTCAAGGAATAGTCCCTCTACTGGTGCTCCAATTTGACTTTCCAACTGCTTGACTATCAATCTCCCAACTTGGAGAGACAGCCCCTTTAACCTCCTGGATAACACAGGTTGCCAATTTGGCAGAGGATGAAAGGGACCAGGGAGAACCAATGAGAGAGTAGCTGTTAGGCATTTGGATGGGCACATGTGACTCTAATTGCCCGGCCGGAAGAAGAATTAACCAAAGACTCATCCCGCTGCCGGAAACCAGTATAGGTCCTGAACCTAAATTTTGGACTTGCGGTCAGCTCACAAAAAACGATTTGATAAATGGAGCTCAGGGGCACAGCAGTTCACAAACTGGCAGAGTAATAAAGGACAGCTATCGGCCAAAAATTGTTTGAAGGAAGGCAACGAGGTGGACTTGAAAGCCAGGCAGAATCGCAGTAATCAGATTTCAAGAGGTACGTTGGAATCACCTTTCAAGCACAGGAAGAGGGGCACAACTTCGACAATGATGCACTTGTCCAAAAATGGTGTATTCGTTTTCTCCTGAATATATTCAGGAGAAAATGCATACGCCCTTTTTGGCCAAGCTAACAAGTGGGCAAGACAAATCTGCAGTACAAGGAAATATCCCTTCCCACCGGTCAAAAGGGACATCGGCAAAATGTGTAAAAACCAGAAAGGCAAGAGAGGACCTGGAGAACAGGGAGGCTTGTTATGCTGTCGGGCGGGATGTAAGTTGGCAACTGCCTCTCTGGAGGAGTGCATTGTGTTCCCTAAAACATGTAAACAACAGAGCTACATAGCCAAGGGCACTTCCAGTCTAGGGAATATACCTTGGGAAAACTGAAAATCAATAAGACAGAACCACAGCAAAATTTAGGGATGCACTGCTTACAAGAACCTCAACTTGGGTACACCTTAAATATCCCAGGAAAGTTAAAAATTGTTCAAAAAATTGTGGTACTTACGTACAATGGAATATCCCTCAGCCATGAAATCAATGTCATAAGACCAGTAGCAACAAAATGAGTGGATTCAGGTACGATGATTCTGAGTGAAATAAGTCACACAGAAAAAGAAACTTATCATAAGATATCACTTATGATGGTCCTGTAAGCATGGCTACACATGAACTGAGTTAGGAAAGATTACAGAGTAACTAATCTTATCATAAGATATCACTCATAGCGGGAATGTACACATGACTACACATGAACTGAATGACTAACACAACAGAGTCACACATTTAGGAAACATCTTTTGCCTGCTTAAGAGGAAAGCCGAGGCGGGGTGATGCATAAAACCACAGTTTTAAATTAGCACAGATACCGTTATATAAACCATGTATGTAATAGACAACACCTACTCCCGGCACAATGAACTGGACTCAACACCCCCTATTCATTGCACAGGAATATGTCTGACTCTATGTATTTTAAAACATATGTATTCTCATGTCTCCATAAAGGAATCATGTGTGTGTATAACGGCATGAACACAGCACTGAAATTCAGTTAAACCCACTTATAAAAATAAATTTCAAAATCAAAATGCAAAAACATAGAGAAAGTCTTAAAAATTACGTTCACGGCCTGTGATGCAAGCTAGATTGACCACCTTTACACCCACAGCTGGATGAGACATAAGACTGGACACTTGGTGCTGACAAGATTTCTGAGGTTGTGTGAACAAAAGAACACCACTTAGGGCTTCCCTGGTGGCGCAGTGGTTGAGTGTCCCCCTGCCGATGCAGGGGACAAGGGTTTGTGCCCCGGTCCGGGAAGATCCCACATGCCGCGGAGTGGCTGGGACCGTGAGCCATGGCCGCTGACCATGTGCCTGCACGTCCGGAGCCTGTGCTCCGCAACGGGAGAGGCCACAGCAGTGAGAGGCCCGTGTACCGCAAAAAAAAAAAAAAAAAAAAAAAAAAAAAAAAAAAAAAAAAAAGAACACCACTTAGAGCAATACTGTGTGCTACCCATTCAAGTGGTCCCAACTCTCCAGGTTTAAGGGAATCTTCCTACAGTTAAAACATGCATGGGAAACCCAGTGGATGGTACACTGTGTAATTGGGAAAGTTTTCTAAAAGGTACCTCATTTTTCCTTATGTCGTGCTCGGCTTTGCCATTCCATCTGCATTACTAAAAATCTCCCCACTTGGAGTGTCAGTGCCTTTACCCTCCCGTTATGCACAGTTTGCAAATTGTGCAGAGGATGAACAGGAAGAGGGGAAATAAATGAGAGATTAGCTGTAGGTGTTTGGATGGGCACATGTCACTCTAGTTTCCCATCAGGAAGAAGAATTAACCAAAGGCTCAGCCTGAAGCCCTGGAACCAGAGTAGGGCCTAAAGCCATCCTGCGGTATTGCAGCCAGCTCACAAAGAGGCGAGTTGAAAAATGGAAATCAGGGGCACAGCAATTCACAAACTTGCAGAGTTATAAAGGACAACTATCATCCAGAAATATATTGAGGAAAGGCAGTGACGAGGATTTGAATGCAGGGCAGAACTGAAGGAAACAGATTTCAAGAGGTAGATTGGAGTCATCTTTAAAGCACATGAAAAGCGACAGAATTTCGACAATGTTGCCCTTGGCTGAAAAGGGACTATGTGTATTTTCTTGAATATATTCGGGAAAAAATGCATATGCCCTTTTTGGCCAAGCAAGCCATCAGGCATTGCAAATCCACCCTACATAGAAGTGTCCCTTACCTCCAGTCAAAAGGGCCATCCAGAAATAGTGTAGAAGCCACAAATGCAGGACAGGCCATGCAGAAAAGGGAGTCTGGTTACGCCGATGGACAGGATGTAAATTGCCAACAGCCTCTCTGGAGAACTGTATGTTGTTTTCTAAAACAGAGCTACAGAGCATAGCACACTTCCACTCATGGGTGTGTATTTTGGGAAAACTAAAAATCCACAACACACAGCCAGCCCAAACTTTAGGGCTGCTCTGTTTACAAGAACCTCGACTTCAGTACATTTTAAATATCCCAGGAAAGGAAAAAAAAATAGATATAGATGTTGTGGTACTTATATACAATGGAATGTCACTCAGACATAAAATCAATGTCATAAGGCCAATAGCAGCTTAATGAGTGGCTTTAGGTACGATGATGCTAAGTGAAATGAGCCACAAAGAAAAAGAAACTTATTGTAATATATCCGTTATAGAGGAAATGTAAACATGGCTACACATGAACTGAATTTCAAAAGAGAACAGAGTTACACATCTAAAAAACACACTTATGCCTCCTTAAGGGGAAAGGTGACGTGGGGTGATGTGTAAAAGCAGAGTTTGAAATTAGCACAGATCCCATTCCATATACCAAATATGTAATAGACAAGACCTACTCCTTTCTCAATGAACTGGACACAAAACACCCTATTCACTGAAGAGGAATATATCTGACTGGTAATAACCTTGAAACCTATGTATTTATATGTCTCCATAATGGAATCAAGTGTATGTAGATTGGCATAAACACAGATCAATGGAACAGGACAGAAAGCCCAGAGATAAACCTACATACCTATGGCTATCTCATCTATGACAAAGGAGCTAAGGATATACAATGGAGAAAAGACAGTCTCTTCAGTAATTGGTGCTGGGAAAACTGGACCCCTACACATAAAAGAATGAAATTAGAACACTCCATAACACCATACACAAAAATAAACTCTAAATTGATTAGAGATCTAAATATAAGACCAGACACTATAAAACACTTAGAGGAAACCATAGGCAGAACACTCTATGACATAAATCACAGCAAGATCCTTTTGGACCCACCTCCTAGAGAAATGGAAATAAAAACAGAAATCAACAAATGGGACCTAATGAAACTTAAAAGCTTTTACACAGTACAGGAAAACATAAACAAGATGCAAAAACAACCCTCAGAATGGGAGAAAATATTTTCAAATGAAGCAATTGACAAAGGATTAATCTCCAAACTTTACAAGCACCTCATGTAGCTCAATATCACAAAAACAAACAACCCAATCCAAAAATGGGCAGAAGACCTAAATAGACATTTCTCCAAAGAAGATTTACAGATTACCAAGAAACACATGAAAGAATGCTGAACATCACTAATCATTAGAGAAATGCAAATCAAAACTACCCTGAGGTATCACCTCACAGCAGTCAGAGTGGCAATCATCAAAAAAATCTACAAAACAATAAATGCTGGAGAGGCCTTTATTGGAGAAAATGGAACACACTTGCACTGTGGGTGGGAATGTAAATTGATATGGGCACTAGGGAGAAAAGAACGGAGGTTCCTTTAAATAACTAACAATAGAAGTACCATACGACACAACAATCCAAGTACTGGGCATTTGCCTTGCGAAAACCATAATTCAAAAAGAGTTATGTACAAAAATGTTCATTGCAGCTCTATTTGCATTAGCCAGGACATGGAAGCAACCTAAGTGTCCATCGACAGATGAATGGATAAAGAAGATCTGGCACATATATACAATCAAATATTACTCAACCATGAAAAGAAGCAAAACTGAGTTATTTGTACTGAGGTGTATGGAATTAGAATCTGTCCTACACAGTGAAGTAAGTCTGAAAGGGAAAAACAAATACTGTATGTTAACAGAGATATATGGAATCTAATGAAGAAAAAAAAAGATTTTGAAGAACCTAGTGGCAGGACAGGATTAAGGACACAGACATAGAGAAAGGACTTGAGGACACCGGAAGGGGGATGGGTAAGCTGGGACGAAGTGAGAGAGTGGCATGGACATAAAGACATTACCAAATGTAACACCGATAGCTACTGAGAATCAGCCACATAGAACAGGGAGATCAGCTCGGTGCTTTGTGACCACATAAAGGGGTGGGATATGGAGTGTGGGAGGGAGATGCAAGAGGGAGGGGATCTGGTGATATTTGTATATGTATAGCTGATTCACTTTGTTATACAGCAGAAACGAACACTCCATTGTAAAGAAATTATACTCCAATAAATGTGTAAAAGGAAAAAAAAAAGGAAAGAAAGCCCAAGGATAAACCTACACACCTATGGTCAACTAATCTATGAGAAAGGAGGCAAGACTATACAATGGAGATAAGACAGTCTCTTCAATCATTGGTGCTGGGAAATATGGAAAGCTACATGTAAAAGAATGAAATTAGAACACTCCCCAACACCATACATAAAAATATATTCAAAATGGATTAGAGACCTTAATGTAAGACCAGACAGTATAAAACTCTGAGAGGAAAACTTACGAATGATACTCTGACGTAAATCACAGCAAGATCTTTTTTGATCCACCTCCTATAGTAATGAAATAAAAAAGAAAACTAAAGAGATGGGACCTAATGAAACGTAAAAGCTTTTGCAAAGGAAGGGAAACTACAAACAAGACGAAAAGACAACCCTCAGAATGGCAGAAAATATTTGCAAACGAATCAATGGACAAATGATTAATCTCCAATATATATAAACAGCTCATACAGCTCAATATTAATAAAACAAACAACCCAATACAAAAATGGAAGATCTAAATAGACATTTCTTCCAAGAAGACATAGAGATGGCCAGTACGCACATGAAAATCTGCTGAACATCACTAATTATTAGAGAAATGGAAATCGAAACTACAATGAGGTATCACGTCACACCTGTTAGAATGGGCATCATCAGAAAATCTACAAACAACAAATGCTGGAGAGGGTGTGGAGAAAAGGAACCTTCTTCCACTATTGTTGGGAATGTAAATCGATACAGTCTCTATGGGGAACAGTATGCAGGTTCCTTAAAAAACTAAAAATAGAATTACCATATAATCCAGCAATCCCACTAGTGGGCATATACCCAGAGAAAACCATAAATCAAAGAGACACATTCACCACAATGTTCACTGCAGCACTATTTACAATAGACAGGTAATGAAAGCAACCTAAGTGCCCACAGACAGACGAATGGATAAAGACATGGTACATATATACAACGGAATATTACTCAGCCATACATAGGAATGAAATTGGGTCATTTGTAGAGGCCTTGATGGATCTAGAGACTGTCATACAGGGTGAAGTAAGTCAGAAAGAGAAAAACAAATATTGTATATTAATGCATATATGTGGAACCTAGAAAAATGGTACAGATGAACCAGTGTGCAGGGCAGAGATAGTGACACAGATGTAAAGAACAAACATATGGACACCAAGGAGGGAACGCCATGTGAGGGTGGTGGTGGGATGAATTGGGAGACTGGGATTCACATGTGCACACTTATATGTATGAAATAGATATCCAATAAGAACTTGCTGTATAAAAGAAATAAATTAAAAAAAAAAACTAAATAAATAACATTTAATAAAATAAAACAGAAAAAAAGTTTTTCCCTTCACATAGACGTCTTTATATTAATGCATTATTTCCATGTATATATCTCCAAATTAAAAAAAAGAGGAATAAATAAAATCTAACTTGAACAAAAAAGAAAAAAAGAAAAAAAAACAAACAAACAGAACTCACCAGTTATAGAGAGGATAATCGTATCAGGGCACTTGCTCCAGTGGTAAAAAATTCTTAAGTTGGTCAGAGGTGGGAAATCATCTCCCATGCAGTCAGCAGTGCTCCCCCCCACAAGGAGCATCCTCATTGCAAAGCTGGGGGAATGTGTCGAGGCGTCTGTGAGTAAATGTGAGCTGAGCCCCAGTCCTGCTGCGGCTGAACTCTTCCCACTCTTTCCAGGTAAAACACCTGAATATGTACAAGCACTTGCAAGCCTAGAGGAAGGGCTGTGGAGCCACACTAGCAAGAGCACGCAGGCCGACTTGGTGCCTGCAGGCCAGCCAGGATGGTCCTGGCCCCAGATGCTCTTCTGGAATCTTTCCATTTCCCTGCCTGAGATACCCCTCCTGCCACGGCCCCCACTGCTTTTTTACTTCCTCACCTCTGACTGGGGAGAAATTCCAGTGGCAGGTATGGGTGACACATCCTCTTCTTTAGCAGGTGGCAGCCTGGCCACTCCTGCAGAAAGTCCAGCAGAGCCCAAATCACACTGGGCCACCCACAAAACCACGGCCCCTCACTCCCTCCCACCACCCCAGCCTCGAAACTGCTGACGGGGCAGAGAATATGGCGTCAGGCACAGCTACAGGGGCTCTTGCTGACTGGAGAGGTGTTTATATTGACCTCAACCCAGGCACACCTGTGGGGGGGTCTGGCAGGCAGTGTCAGGCTGCCCAAATCAGCCAATCCTCACCCCTCAGGGGCTCACAGTTGCAGAAAATGAACCTTGCTAAACGGGTCAGTCCCAAGGAACAGGTGTGGGCTCTTGAGAGTCAGGCTAGACAAGGGGCTGCAGCTGCGGCTTGTTTTCTTATCATTTTATCTGGTCCATGAGTGGAAAACAAATTCAAGAAGACCCTATCCTAATGAGAGGAACCCAGGAGTCAGGGAGAGGAGTGATGGTGGGTGGAGACAGAGGCCTGGTGCCCTGGCTGCAGTGGAAGTTTCTGGAAGACCAGGCAGAGAGAGGCTGCACAGAGTGATAGCCAGGGTCACAGACCTGTCAGAGCTGCTGTTTGTTAGTTCAAGTCCTGCTCTGAGGTGTTCTGTGTCAGCTGTGAGCGACAGGTGAGCTGGGGGTTCTCTGCAAGGTGGGCTATGTGCACAGTTCCTGTGTGTCCAGCCCTGCTGGGGTACCTGCCCAGGGGAGTTCCATATACTGGGAGGGGCCTGACTATGAGAGCCCCATGGGCTGCTGGGTAGCTGCACAGGTGAGCTCCGTACCATGGGAGGGACTTGAACACGAGAGCCCCGTGGGCTGTGGGGTGCGGGATGCAGCCCAGGTGAGCTCCATATCCTGGGATTGGCCTGACCACGAGAGCCCCATGGGCTGCTGGAGACCTGGTAAAGGATATCAGGACAGTCAGTGAAGCCACCGAGGATATACATCCAGTAGCTCCTATTTCCTACACCCTGCTGCACATTCTACCATCCACCAGGCCATGGCATTCTGTATTACACTTCAATGATGCCTTCTTCTGTATTCCATTCATCTCAGAGTCACAAGAATTTTTGGCTTGTGAGTGGCAGGACACAACATGCAACACAAGCAATAATGCTGGGCCGTCCTGCACCAATGGTTCAAAAATCCCCACACCATCATTGGGGAAATGTCCTCTAAAGACCTAAAAGTTCTACCTCTGTAAAAGGGAAACCTCCTTCAAAATGCAGATGACATTCTGATCGCCAGGCCTACTAAAGACGCCTCTGAACTACCTAGCCAAGAAAGGATAGAAGGTGTCCAAGAAAAAGGCTCAAATACCCCAGGCTCAGGTGACATGCCTGGGCTTCATTCTCACAAATATTCAGAGAAACGCATCCCGGGATAGTGAAGAAGCCATTTGCAGCCTTACATCTTCTAAAACTAGAAGACAGCTTAGGGGTTCCTGGGGAGGCCAAGGTTTTCTGCATCTGGATCCCTAACTATAGTCTAATAGCTGGGCCTCTACATGAAACACTGACACGAAAAGATTATGATCCTTTTGAATAGAATCCAGAAGCAGCCTTTCAAGAATGGAAAGAGCAGTCAATTCAGATCCTTGCCCAGGAACTCACTAATTTAGCTAAACCCTTTGACCTTTACATACCCGGTCAAAGGTTAATCGCCCTTGGAGCCTTAGTGCAAAAACTGGGACCACTTGAAATGGAGCAACACAAGAATGCCCTTCAGGTATGATAAACTATGGTCACCAAGGGCTTTGCCCACCGACTCATCAGGCCAGGATACTGGGGCATCTAAAAAGCTAGAAATCAGCAGCCCGCAAGGCCAGCTCCCTCCTAAGGGAAAAGGACCCCACGTGGTGATCCTAACCACCCATCATGCCCTGAAGTTGCAGGGGTCACTCTGTGGACACACTGACCTCGAGTGAGGAGGCCTTCCAACTCCAACCTCCAGAGAGACAAATGGGGGCATCGGGCCCCCAAGATGACTTGTGTGACCATCACTTGACCTGGAGTTTCTCTCAGAAAACAACAAGACTGTGCCCCGAAATAGCAGACTACTGCTTGCAGGACTTACTGCACCCAGAGGGGAGCTAATAAGCTTGGCGGGGGAAACGTATATCACGCTTTCACCATAGAAAACCCTACAGACACCGCGGTGATGGTGGCCAATATGACCAGCTGGACTGCTGGCTACTTCTAAAGGCCGTTGACTCAGTGGACGTCATGGTCCTGGATCACCACTGACCCTGGACTGTCTGGGAGTTGCGCAGGCAGGGCTCTGACACATGGTGCTGTTTGTACATTAATTCAGGGACCTAATTAAAGAAAGCAGAGACTACTGGTCAGAGCATCTAGACTGGCAAAAACCGTCAGCCTAAGGTCAGCAAACAAATGTGGGGTGGGGTGAAACCTGCCACCACAGCATCTTTGCGCATCTCTTTCCTGGACCCTTAAAGGTCATTAGAATCTATAACACTTCCAATGCTGGTGCTCAGGCGGATGAGAAGTGAGGCAGGAGGCTTTGGAACAATCAACCTCACCTGGAGGCTGGTGGGGAGACGTTTTGCCCCTCCCCTCAGGTATCAGGGCTGCCACCACAGCATGAAGCAGTTACAAAAGAGGGGTCTGCACCCTCAACACCCGAAGAATGAGGAATGGAACAAAAAGCAGAGGAGGTGTTCGTCTCTGGCAACGTTCATTAAAAATTCCTGGGAGATAAAAAGAGAATCTGGGCAATAAAATAAAGTCTAACCTGTTTTTCCTTTGTGCTTTGTCTAATTTCACGTGCTCCTAGGGTTCCGCATGCAGAGGTCCCACACCCAGCACTTCAGACCCGATTTCCTAGTGCAGAATGGCTGGGTCGACACCTCAGCTAGCGGAGTCCCATGCAGACTCCACGGCATAGAGCCTGAGCTGCAGCCAACCCAGCCTTCGAGAGCTCCATCCCCTAACTCCCACTGACACTGCCGGGATCCCTACACAGTAGCCCAGCCCAGAGCCCATGGGGGAGTGCACGCTCTCACCTCTCCATTCGGTTTTCAAAATAATGTTTCCTTTGCTTCTGAACCAAACTCAGTCTTGATCTGTTGGCTCCAATGACACTGGGCTCGGGGACTCCTGTTGGGGTACACTCTGGAGGATCAGTAACAGAAATTGAGAACATTGTAACTTCAATGAACAGATGTGTGAGCCAAACTGTAGTTAACTTAGAGCAGTGTATAATGCTCGGGTAAAATAAGATGTTTCTAAGACTTACATTTGATATTTCCATCACTTTACTATAAGCAAGTTCAGTGAAGACGTCTGTCTTATTTGTCAGGTCAACGTTAGAGAAATGAAGTGATTTATTTCCATGGTTGTACATCGAATACTCTTGGCTGAAGCTTCAATCTTGTTTTGAATGCTTTTCCATTGAAAAGGATACCTCTCTTTCAGCTCCCCCATTTCTGAGAAATATAAAATCTTATAATTTATTATTACCAAAGGGGAAAGGTCGGAAAAGGGATAAATTAACAGTTTGGGATTAACACATACACACTGCTATGT
Source organism: Mesoplodon mirus (assembly GCF_964341445.2). Lineage (NCBI taxonomy): Eukaryota > Metazoa > Chordata > Mammalia > Artiodactyla > Ziphiidae > Mesoplodon > Mesoplodon mirus. The sequence goes on from NW_028295252.1 coordinate 203,591, forward strand.
GTAAAATAGATCATCAACAAGGAACTACTGTATAGCACAGGGAACTACACTGAATATTTTGCAATAACCTATAAGGGGAGATAATCTGAAAAAGAATCGATATTTTTATTGACATCATCTATCAATGACAGAGAAAATGTAACCTAAGCAAGGCCGATGGTGAGCGCTTCTGAACCTGAAGATTTCAATCATCTAAAATTCGGGATCTGCCTATTTCCCAAGGCCCTTAATGGACATACGTGTAGCCGTAGCTTAAAAATTCCCCAGTTTGGGGTTCGGGGAGGCACTGATTTGGAAAAATCCCTGGTGTTCTCCTTACATGCACGGGACCATTCCTACAGCTAAAACATGCCTGTCACACCTAGAGGATGGTACACCGTTTGATCGGAAAGAGTTTGGAAAAGGCACCTCATCTCCTCATCGCCTGGTGCACGGGTTCACCCCTCAAGCATCTTTCCTGACAGTCTCCTTACTTGGGGATATCAGCACCGTCAACATCCTTTTGCACACAGTTTGGAATTTGTCCAGAGGATGAAGCGGTAGGATGAGAAAAATTTAGAGACAAGTCTTAGTTGTTCAGACAGGCAAATGCCACTCTAATTTCCTATCTGGAAGACAAATTCATCAAAGGCTATAATTGCCCATGGAAACAGAATAGGGCTAGAGGAAATCCCGCTGATTTGTGTCCAGTTTCCAAAAACACAAGTTGAAAAATGGAACTCGGGGGCAATAAAATTCATGAAACTGCAGAGTTGAAAATATCTATTGTCGAAAAATGTCTTGAGGTAAGTCACAGTAAATGACTTGTAAGCAAGGGAGAGTGGCAGGAAACAGATTTGAAGAGGTAGAAAGGACTCCCCATTAAAGCACAAGAAAAGGGGCTGAACATCGCCAATGATGCTGTTGGCCCAAAAGGGCGTATGCATATTTTTCTTCATATATTCAAGTAAAGGCCATACACACTTTTTATCCAACCAAACAGGTGGACACTGGAAATCAATACTACAAAATGTATCACTTCACATCAGTCAGAAGGGCCATGCACATAAAGTGTAAACACCAGAAATGCCGGACAGGGTGAGGAGAAAAGGGAGCCCTGTGAGGCTGATAGTGGAAATGTAATTTGCCAACGGCCACTCTGGAAAAGTGTATTGTGTTTGCTAAAACATCTGAAAACTGAGCTACAGAGCATAGGGCACTTGCACTCATGGGCGTATACCTTGGGAAAAACAAAAAATGACAGAAAACAGGCACTCCAAAGTTTACCACCTCTCTGTTAAAAAGGGCCTCCACTTGGATATAACCTAAATGTCCCTGGAAGGATAAAATGGATAAAAGAGATGGGGTACTTATGTAGAGTGGAATATTACTCATCCAGAAATCAATGAAATAATGCCAGTTGGAACAACTCTGGAGGCGTTACATACGATCATTCTAAGTGACACATGTCAGAAAGAAAAAGACACATATCATAAGATGTCACTTAAAGGTGGAATCAAAAATGGCTACACATGAAATAAACTACAAAACAGAAACATAGTCAAATATCTAGAAAATAGACATAAGGCTGCTAAATGGGAAAGGTGGGGAATGGTGAGGTATTATCCAGGAGGTTGAAATTAGCAAAGATACCATTCCAAGTACCAAATTGAATAACTGGCAAGGCCTACACGGTACCTCAAAGAACGGCACTCAGTCCACTCAAGTCACTGGAAAATAATACATATGACTCGTAGGCATCTGAGAAAGAATTTATTGTTGTCACACAGTACATGAATCAAGTGGATGTACAGCAGCAAAAAACAGAGCTTTGAAAATCAGCTGTAACCAATATAAAAATAAATTTAAAAATATTTATAAAAACAGTGAGACAGACAAAAATTCTTACAACTTTTGATGAAGGGCTACGATGTAACATGGATTGAACACATGTAGACCCACAGCAGGATGATATATAAGGCTGGAAGCTATGCACGCTGAGAGATGTTAGAGAGGCTGGGTGAGGAAATACAGACCTTTTAAAGTAATACTGCCTGGTACCCATTCCATGGGTCCCAAATCTGAAGTTTCAAGGGAATCTTCTGACAGGGAAAACATGCCTGGGAAACCGAGATGAATGTACACCGTGTGCTCAGGAAAGGTGTCTAAAATGCACCTCATTTTTGATCTCCTGGTGCTGGGGTTCGCCATTCCAGCCACATTACTAACAATCTCCCCACTTGGAGAATCAGCACCTTTAACCTCCTGTTTCACACAGTTTGCAATTTTTGAAGAGGATAAATGGTAAGCGGAGGAACCAGTGAGAGATTAGCTGTAGGAGTTTTGACAGGCACATGTCACTCTAATATCCCTTTAGGAAGAAGAATTAACCAAAGGCTCAGCCTGCCTCCCCAGAACCAGAATAGGGCCGGAATCAATCCAATGGTTTGGCGGCCAGCTCACAAAAAAAGCGAGTTGCAAAATGGAGCTCAGGAGCAGACAATTCAAAGACCTGCAAAGATATAAATGATAACCAACGTCCAAAAATATATTCAGGTAAGGCAACGAAGAGGTTCTGAATGAGAGGCAGAATTGCAGGAAACATTTTTCAAAAGGTAGATTGTACTCACATTTAAAGCATATGAAAAGCAGCAGAATTTCTAAAATGATGCAGTTGGGCAAAAGGGTGTATGCGTTTGTTTCGTGAATATCTTCAGGAAAAAAACACATACAGAGTTTTTGGCCAACCAAGCAAGGGGGAAATGCAAATCCGCACAATAAAGAAGTCTTAATTTCCACTGCTCAGAAAGTCCATCCAAAAAATGTGTACAAATCAAAAATGCAGGAGAGGCCATGGAAAACAGGGAGACTAGTCACGCTGATGGGTGGGGTATAAATATCCAAGAGCTACTCTGAAGAAGTGTATGCTGTTTCCTAAAACATCTAAAATACAAAGCCCCCGAGCAAAGGGGACTTCAACTCATGGACATATAACTTGGGAAGACTAAATATCAACAAGACACAGGCACCCCAAAGTTTAGGGCTGCTCTGCATACAAGAACCTCAACTTCGGTACACCTAAAATATCCCAGGAAAAAGAGAAATGCATAAAGAACTTGTGGTAATTTTGTACAATGGAATATCACTCAGACGTGAAATCAATGTCATAAGGCCAGTAGCAGCATAATGAGAGGATTTAGGTATGATGATTCTAAGGGAAATTAGTCACACAGAAAAAGAATCTTATCATAAGATATCACTTAGAGAGGGAATGTCAACATCACAACACATGAACTGAATTAGGAAAGAGAGCAGCGTCTCACATTTAGAAAACACTCTTATGCCTCCTTAAGGGGAAAGGAGAGGTGGGGTGATGCATAAAACCAGAGTTTGATATTAGCACAGGTACCATTCCATAAACCAAATACAGAATAGACAAGACCTACACCTTCCTCAGTGAACGGGACTCAAAACCCCTATTCCCCACAGAGGAATATATCTGATTAGTAAGAATCTTAAAACCGATGTACTGATATGCCTTTGTAAGGGAATCAAGTGTGTCTAGACCGGCATAAACACGTCAGTGAAAATCAGATCAACCCCATTATAAAAATGAATTTCAAAAACAAAACAAAAAACAGCGAAATTCTTACACAATTCCTTCAGGGGTTCTGATGAAACCTAGAATGACCCTATCTGCAAAGACAGCTGGATGAGACACAAGGCTGGACACCTGGGACTGAGAGGACTGGTGAGATTGGGAGAGAAAATGCAGACCCTTTAAAGTAGTAATGCATGCCACCATTCTATGGGTCCCAAATTTCCAGGTAGAAGGGAATATCACTACAGTTATAACATGTATGGGAAACCTAGAGAATGGACACCCTGTGATGGCGAAAGGTTTCTGAAAGTCTCCTACTTTTTCCTCTCTTTGTGCTACAGTTTGGCATTCCAACTACTTTACTATCAATCTCCCAACTTAGGAGAGTCATCCCCTATAACCTCCTGGTTCGCACAGTTTGCTAATTGTGCAGAGGATGAAAGGGAAGAGGGAGAACAAATCAGAGAGTAGATGTAGGCCTTTGGACGGACACATGTCACTCTAAATTCCCATCAGGAAGAAGAATTAACCAAAGCCTCAGCCACCCACAGGGAACAAGTATAGCCACCCCTGGAACCAGTATAGGTCCTGAAGCAAAATTGTGGATTTGCGGTCAGCTCCCAAAAATGGGATTTGAAAATTGGAGCTCAGGGGAAAAGCAAATCAAAAACCTGCAGAGTTATAAAGGACTACTCTCTTCCAAAAATCTGTTGAGGGAAGGCAACAAAGCGGACTTGAAAATGAGGCAGAATTGCACAAAACATATATCAAGAGGTAAATTGGAATCGCCTTTAAAGCACAGGAAAGGCATCACAACTTCGAGAATGATGCACTTGGCCAAAAACAGCATATGAATTTTCTCCTGAATATATTCAGGAGAAAAGGCATAGTCCCTTTTTGGCCAATCAAGCAAGCGCGCAATGCAAATCCAGACTACAAAGAATTGTCACTTCCCACCGTTCCAAAAGGACATCCGAAAATCTGTAAAAACCAGAAAGGCAAGATAGAGATGACAAGGGCATAAAGCAATATGATCCCAAGGGTCATGGAGGATTGTGATGACAAGCGCATGGAGCATTGTGATGACAAGATTATGTATCATTTTGCTGTCAAAGGCATTGTGATGACAAGGTTCAAGGAGCACTGTGATGACAAGCGTCATGGAGCATTGTGATTACAGCGTTCATGGAGCATTGGGATGACAAGGGCATGGAGCATTTTGATGACAAGATTCCTGGATCATTGTGTTGTCAGGGTTCATGGAGCGTTGTGATGACAGTGGTCATCTAGCATTGTGATGACAGAGGTCATGGAGCATTGTGATGAGAACGTCATGGAGCATTGTGCTGAAAATATTCATGGAGTATTGTGATGACAGGGGTCAAGGAGCATTGTGATGACAAGGCACTGGAGCATTGTGATGAGAAGACCATGGAGCCATGTGATGACAAGTCTCATGGAGCATTCTGATGAAAAGGGTCATGGAGCATTGTGATTACAGGGGTCTTGGAGCATTGTGATGACAAGGGCAGTGAACAATGGGATGAGAATGTCATGGAGCGTTCTGATGACATGCATCATGGAGCTTTGTGAGGACAAGGGCATGGAACATTGTGATTACAGGGGCCTTGGAGCACTGTGAGGGAAAGGGCATGTAACATTGTGATGAAAAAGGCATGGAGCATTGTCATGACAGGGTTCAAGGAGCATACTGATGACAAGTGTCAGGGACCATTGTGATGACAAGGGTATTGAGCACTGTGATGACAAATGTCATGGAGCATTGTGATTAGAAGACCATGGATTCTTGTGATGACGAGCGTTATGTGGAGCTCTGATGATAGGTGTTATGGAATATTGTGATCACAAGGATTTGGAGCATTGTGATGACAGAGGTCATAGAGCATTTTGATTTCATTGTGATGACAATAGCATGAAGCATTATGATGATGCGCATTTGGTGCATTGTGATGACAGCGTTCATGGAGCATTGAGATGAAAAGGGGCATGGAGCATTATGATTACAGGAGTCTTGGATCACTGTGATGAAAAGGGCATGGAACACTGGTCTGAAATGTTTCATGGATTATTGTGATGAGAGGGGGCAAGGAGCATTGTGATAACAAGGGAACGGAACACTGTGATACATGGTTCATGGAGGATTGTAATGAGAAGCGCATGGAGCATTGTGAGAAGAATGGCATCGAGCATTGTGATGAAATGCATCATGGATCGTGTGATGACAAGGGCTTTGAACAATGTGATGAAAGGTTTTTGGAGCACTGTGATGACAATGGCATGGAGCATTGTGATGCCAAGTGTCATGGAGTTTTGTGATGACAAAGGTCATGGAGCATTTTGATTACAAGGGTGTGGTGCATTCTCTTGTGATGGGCAGGGAGCATTGTGATGACAGGGTCATGGAGCAATTTGATGAAAAGTGTCATGGAACATTTCGATGACAGGGGTTATGGAACATTGTGATGTCAGGAGTCATGGAACATTTTCATGACAGTGTTGTGGACCATTGTGATGACAGGGGAGTGGGTGTATTGTGATGACAAGTGAGGGAACATTTTGATATCATTCTTGAGAGAGCATTTTGATAAGAAGTGCATGGAGCATTGTGAGGACAAGTTTTATGGAGCATTGTGATGACAAGCTTGTGGAGCACTGTGATGACAAGCACATGGCGCATTGTGATGACATGGGTCATGGAGCAATGTGATGACAAGGGTCACCGAGCATTGTGATGAAAATTTCATGGAGCATTTTGGTGACAAAGGTCACAGAGCCTAGTGATGACGAGGGCATGGAGCACTGTGATGACAAAGGTCATGAAGCATTGTGATGACTGGAGTCACGGAGCATTGTGATGACAGGGGACATAGAGCTTTGTGATGAAAAGGCAATGAGCATTGTGATGACAGGTGCATGGAGCATTGGCCTGACATGTTTCATGGATTATTGTGATGACAGTGGGCATGGTGCAATGTGATGCAAAGGCATGGAGCATTGTGATGAGAAGGTCATGGAGTATTTTGAAGACAGGTCTCAGGGAGCATTGTGATGACATATGTCATGGTCCATTGCGATGACAATGGAATGGAATATTGTGATGCCAAGTGTCATGGAGGATTGTGATGACAAATGTAATGGAGCATTTTGATGACAAGGGCTTGGAGCATTGTGATGACAATGGACATGGAGCATTGTGATGACAAGGGCATGGAGCATTGTGATGACAAGGGCCATTGAGAATTTTGATGACAAGTTCATGAAGCATTGTGATGAGAAGCACATGGAGCTTCCTATGACAGGGGTCATGGAGCATTGTGATGAAAAGTGCATACAGAATTGTGATGACAAATCATTTAACACGGTGATGAGAAGTGTAATGGAGCATAGTGATGCCAAGAACGAGGAGAATTGTGATGACAGGGGACATGGAGCATTGTGATGACCAGGGCATGGAGCATTGTGATGGCTAGACCGTGGAGATTTGTGATGAGAAGACCATGGATAATTGTGATGACGAGCATCATGGAGCACTGTAATGACAAGGGGAATGGAGCATTGTGATGAGAGTGGCCATGGAGCATTGTGATGACAAGGGTCATGGAGCATTTTGATGACAAGGGCGTGGAGAATTGTGATGAGAAGACCATGGATAATTGTGATGACGAGCGTCATGGAGCACAGTAATGACAAGGGGTATGGAGCATTGTGATGACAGTGGCCATGGAGCATTGTGATGACAAGTGTCATGGAGCATTCTGATGACAAGCTTGTGGAGTATTGTGACGACAATGGTATGGAAATTTGTGATGAAAAGGGCAGGGTGCATTGTGATAAAAAAGGCATGAAGCCATTTCATGACAGGTTTCAAGGAGCATTCTGACGACAAATGTCAGGGAACACTGTGATGACAAGTGTATTGCGAATGGTGATGAAAAAGATCATGGAGCATTTTGACGAAAAGGGCATGGAGAATTGTGATGACAGGCATCATGGAGCGTTGTGATGACAAGTGTTATGGAACATTGTGATCACAAGGGTTTGGAGCATTGTGATGATAGAAGTCATGGATCATTTTGTTTTCAAGGAGCATGGAGCATTGGGATGACAAGGGCATGAAGCAATGTGATCCCAAGGTTCATGGAGGATTGTGATGACAATGGTAATGGAGTATTTTGATGACAAGCAAATGGAGCATTGTGATGACAAGGTCATGTAGCATTTTGCTGACACAGGCATGGAGCATTGTGATGATAAGGGTCATGGAGCACTGTGATGAGAAGCATCACGGATCATTGTGATTACAGGGGTCATGGAGCATAGGGATGGCAAGGCCATGGGTCATTGTGATGACAAGTGTCATGGAGCATTGGGCTGAAAATGTTCATGGAGCATTGTGATGACTAGGGAATGGAGCATTGTGATGACAAGAGTCCCGGATCACTGTGTTGTCAGGGGTCATGGAGCGTTGTGATGACAGTGGTCATGGAGCATTGTGATGATAGGGATCATGAAGCATTGTGATGAGAAGTTCCTGGAGAATTGGACTGAAAATGTTCAGGAAGTATTGTGAGGACTGAGGTCATGGAGCATTGTGACGACAAGGGAATGGAGCACTGTGATGAAAAGTTCCTGGAGCATTGTGATGAGAAGACCATGGAGCCTTGTAGTAACAGGTCTCATGGAGCATTCTGATGAAAAGGGGCATGGAGTATTGTGATTACAGTGGTCTTGGAGCATTGTGATGACAAGGGCATGGAGCACTGTGATTACTGGTGTCTTGGAGCATTGTGATGAAATTGGCATGGATCATTGTTATGAAAATGGTATGGAGCCTTGTCATGACAGGGTTCCAGGAGCATACTGATGACAAGTGTCAGGGAGCATTGTGATGACAAGTTTATAGAGCATTGTGATGACAAAGGTCATGGAGCACTGTGATGAGAAGAGCATGGATAATTGTGATGATGAGTATCATGGGGCGTTGTGATGATAAGTGTTATAGAACATTGTGATCACAAGGATTTGGAGCATTGTGATGAGACAGATCATCGAATATTTTGATTTCATTTTGATGACAAGAGCCTGAAGCATTATGATGATGGGCATGGTGCATTTTGATGACAGGGTTCATGGAGCATTGAGATGCAAAGGGGCATGGATCATTGTGATTAGAGGGTTCATGGAGAATTGTGATGACAATGGCATGGAGCATTGAGATGCCAAGGGTCATGGAGCTTTGTGATGACAAAGGTCATGGAGCAATTTGATGACAAGGGGTGGTGCAATGTGATGAGAAGGGCAGGGAGCATTGTGATGACAGGTTCATAGAGCAATTTGATGAAAAGGGTGATGGAATATTTTGATGACAGGGGTTATGGAACATTGTGATGTCAGGGGTCATCGAACTTTGTGATGATAAGTGCATGTAGCATTGCAAAGACAGGAGTCATGGAACATTGTGATGACAGTGGTGAGGGAGTATTGTGATGAATAGTGATGTAACATTGTGATATCTGTGGAGACAGAGCATTTTGATGAGAAGTGCATGGAGAATTGTGTTGACAAGTTTTATGGAGCATTGTGGTGACAAGATTGTGGAGCACTGTGATGACAAGCGCAGGGTGCACTGTGATGACATGGGTCATGGTGCATTGTGCTGACAAGCGCATGGAGCATTGTGATGACAAGGGTCATGGAGCATTGTGCTGAGGAAGGCATAGAGAATTGTGATGACAAGGGTCAAAGAGCATTGCGATGAAAATTTCATGGAGCAATGTGGTTAAATATGTCACAGAGACTGTGGATGACGAGGGCATGGACCATTGTGATGACAAAGGTCATGAAGCATTGTGATGAATCGATTCATGGAGCATTGTGATGACAGGGGTCATGGAGCATTGTGATAACAAGGGCATGGAGCATTGTGATGACAAGGGCAGGGAACATTGGTCTAATAACTTTCATGGATTATTGCGATGGCAGTTGGAATGGCGCATTGTGATGACAAGGGCATGGAGCATTGTGATGACCAGGTCAGGCAGTATTGTGAAGACAGGTGTCAGGGAGCACTGTGATGACATATGTAATGGCCCATTGTGATGACAATGGCATGGAGCATTGTGATGCCAAGTGTCATGGAGGATTCTGATGACAATAGAAATGGAGCATTGTGATGACAATGGCTTGGAGCATTGTGATGACAAGGGTCAGGGAGCATTGTGCTGACAAGTGCATGGAGAATTGTGATGACAAGCGTCATGTAGCATTATGATGACAAGCTTGTGGAGTATTTTGTTGACAATGGCATGGAGCATTGTGATGAAAACGGCATGGGCATTGTGATGAAAAAGGCATGGAGCATTTTCATGACAGGGTTCAAGGAGCATTCTGATGACAAGTGTCAGGGAGCATTGTGATGACAAGTGTATTGAGAATTGTGATGACAAAGGTCATGGAGCATTGTGATGAATAAGGCATGGAGTAATGTGATGACAAGCATCTTAGTGCGTTGTGATGACAAGTGCTATGGAACATTGTGATCACAAGGGTTTGGAGCATTGTGATGACAGAGGTCATGGATCATTTAGATTTCAAGGTGCATGGAGCATTGTGATGACAAGGGCATGAAGCAATGTGATCCCATGGTTCATGGAGGACTGTGATGACAATGGGAATGGAGTATTGTGATGACAAGCGCATAGAGCATTGCAATGACAAGGTCAGGTAGTATTTTGCAGACAAAGGCATGGAGCATTGTGATGAAAGGTGTCATGGAGCCCTGTGATGACAAGCGTCATGGAGCATTGTGAATACAGGGGTCATGGAGCATTGGGATGACAAGGGCATGGATGATTGTGATGACAAGGGTCATGGAGCATTGGGCTGAAAATGTTCATGGAGTATTGTGATGACAAGTTCCTGGAGCACTTTGATGAGAAGACAATGGAGACTTGTGATGACAAGTCTCATGGAGCATTTTGATGAAAAGGGACATGGAGCATTGTGATTACAGGGGTCTTGGAGCATTGTGATGTCAAGGGCACGGAGCATTGTGATGAGAATGCCATGGAGCATTCTGATGACATGCATCATTGAGCTTTATGATGACAAGGGCATGGAGCATTGTGATTACAGGTGTCTTGGAGCATTGTGATTAAAATGGCATGGATCATTGTGATGAAAAAAGCATGGAGACGTGTCATGACAGGGTTAATGGAGCATACTGATGACAAGTGTCAGGGAGCATTGTGATAACAAGTGTATTAAGCATTGTGATGACAAAGGTCATGGAGCATTGTGATGAGAAGACCATGGATAATTGTGATGATGAGCGTCAAGGTGTGTTGTGATGATAAGTGTTATGGAACATTGTGATCACCAGGGTTTGGAGCATTGTGATGACAGAGGTCATGGAGCATTTTGATTTCATTGTGATGACAATAGCCTGAAGCATTATGATGATGGGCAGCGTCCATTGTGATGACAGGGTTCATGGAGCATTGAGATGAAAAGACGCATGGAGCATTTTGATTACAAGGGTCTTGGAGCATTGTGATGACAAGGGCACGGAGCATTGTGAGGAGAAGGCCATGGAACATTCTGATGACATGCGTCATGTAGCTTTTTGATGACAAGGGCATGGAGCATTTTGATTAGATGGGTCGTGGAGCATTGTGATGACAATTGTCATGGAGCCTTGTGATGACAAGGCCGTGGAACATTGTGATGGCAGGTGTCATGGAGCATAGTTATGACAGAGGTAAAGGAGCATTGTGATGAGAAGGGCATGGAGCATTGGTCTGAAATATTTCATGGATTATTGTGATGAGAGTGGGCATAGAGCATTGTGAGGACAAGGGCATGGAACACTGTGATACATGGGTCATGGAGGATTCTAATGACAAGGGCATGGGACATTGTGATGAGAAGGGCATCGAGCATTGTGATGATAAGTGTCATGGAGCTTTGTGATGACAAGGGCATGGAGAAATGTGATGAGAGTGTTCATGGAGCATTGTGATGACAATGACATCGAGCACTGTGGTGCCAGTGGTCATGGAGCTTTGTGATGACAAAGGTCATGGAGCATTTTGATGACAAGTGCATGGTGCATTGTGATGAGAATGGCAGGGAGTATTTTGATGCCAGGGTCATGCAGCAATTTGATGAAAAGTGTACTGGAACATTTTGATGACAGGGGTTATAGAACATTGTGATGTCAGGGGTCATGGAACATTGTGATGATAAGGGGATGTAGCATTGTGATGACAGGGGTCATGGGACATTGTGATTACTGGGCTGAGGGAGTATTGTGACGACTAGTGATGAAACACTGTGATATCTCTGGTGAGAGAGCATTTTGATGAGAAGTGTATGGAGCATTGTGATTACAAGGTTTATGGAGCATTGCAATGACAAGTTTCTGGACCGTTGTGATGAAAAGCGAATGGCACATTGTGATGAGAAGGGTCATGGAACATTTTTCAGACAAAGTCATGGAGCATTTTGATGACAATGGTCACGGAGCATTGTGATGAAAACGGCATGGGGCATTGTGATGAAAATGGCATGGAGCCTTTTCGTGACAGGGTTCAAGGAGCATTCTGATGACAAGTGTCAGGGAGCATTTTGATGACAAGTGTACTGAGCATTGTGATGACTAATGTCATGGAGCATTGTGATGAAAAGGGCATGGAATATTGTGATGACAGGCATCATGGAGCGTTGTGATGACAAGTGTTATGGAACATTGGGATCACAATGGTTTGGAGCATTGTGATGACAGAGGTCATGGATCATTTTGATTTCAAGGAGCATGGAGCATTGTGATGACAAGGGCATGAAGCAATGTGATCCCAAGGTTCATGGAGGATTGTGATGACAATGGAAATGGAGTATTTTGATGACAAGCACATAGAGCATTGTAATGACAAGGTCATGTAGCATTCTGCTGACAAAATCATGGAGCATTTTGATGACAGGTGTCATGGAGCACTGTGATGACAAGCGTCACAGAGCATTGTGAATACAGGGGTCATGGAGCATTGGGATGACAAGTGTCATGGAGCAGTGGGCTGAAAATGTTCGTGGAGTATTGTGATGACAGGGGTCATGGAACATTGTGATGACAGAGGTCAAGGAGAATTTTGATTTCATTGTGCTGACAATAGCTGGAAGCAATATGATGATGGGCATGATGCATTGTGATGACAGGGTTCATGGAGCATGGAGATGAAAAGGGGCATGGAGCATTGTGATTACAGGGGTCTTGGAGCACTGTGATGACAAGGGCATGGAGCATTTAATGAGAAGGCCATGGAACATTCTGATGACATGTGTCATGGTGCTTTTTGATGACAACGGCATGGAACATTGTGATTACAGGCGTCTTGGAGTATTGTGATGACAAGTGTCATGGAGCCTTTTGATTACAAGGCCATGGATCATCGTGATGGATGGCGTCATGGAGCACTGTTATGACAGGGGTAATGGAGCATTGTGATGACAAGGGCATGGAGCATTATGATGACAAGGGCATGGTGTATTGTGAAGACAGGTGTCAGGGAGCATTGTGATGACATATGTCATGGTGCATTGCGATGACAATGGCATGGAGCATTGTGATGCCAAATGTAATGGAGGATTGTAAGGACAAATATAATGTAGCATTGTGATGACTACGGCTTGGAGCATTATGATGACAAGGGCCAATGAGAATTTTCATGACAATGTCGTGAAGCATTGTGATGACAAGGTCCCGGAGCATTGTGATGAGAAAACCATGGAGCCTTGTGATGACAAGTCTCATGGAGCATACTGATGAAAAGGGGCATGGAGCATTCTGATTAAAGGGTTCTTGGAACATTGTGATAACAAGGGCATGGAGCATTGTGATGACAAGGGCATGGAGCATTGGTCTAATAAGTTTCATGGATTATTGTGATGACAGTTGGAATGGCGCATTGAGATGACAAGGGCATGGAGCATTGTGATGACCAGGTCAGGCAGTATTGTGAAAAGAGGTGTCACGGAGCATTGTGATGACATATGTAATGGCCCATTGTGATGACAATGGCACGGAGCATTGTGATGCCAAGTGTGATGGAGGATTCTAATGACAAAGGTAATGGAGCATTGTGATGACAAGGGTTTGGAGCATTGTGATGAGAAGGGTCAGGGAGCATTATGCTGACAAGTGCATGGATAATTGTGATGACAAGAGACATGGAGCATTCTGATGACAAGCTTGTGGAGTATTTTGATGACAATTGCATGGAGCATTGTGATGAAAATTGCATGGGGCATTGTGATGAAAAAGGAATGGAGCCTTTTGGTGACAGGGTTCAAGGAGCACTCTGACGACAATGTCAGGGAGCATTGTGATGACAAGTGTATTGAGAATTGTGATGACAAAGGTCAATGAGCATTTTGATGAAAAGGGCATGGAGTATTGTGATGACAGGCATCATGGAGCTTTGTGATGACAAGTGTTACGGAACATTGTGATCACAAGGGTTTGGAGCATTGTGATGACAGAGGTCATGGATTATTTTGATTTCAAGGAGCAGGGAGCATTGTGATGACAAGGGCATGAAGCAATGTGATTCCAAGTTTCATGGAGGATTGTGATGACAATGGTAAAGGAGTATTGTGATGACAAGTGCAAAGAGCATTGTAATGACATGGTCATGTAGCATTTTGCTGACAAATGCATGGAGCATTGTGATGACAAGATTCATGGAGCACTGTGATGACAAGCATCACGGAGCATTGTGAATACAGGGGTCATGGAGCATTGGGATGACAAGGGCATGGATCATTGTGATGACAAGGGTCATGGAGCATTGGGCTGAAAATGTTCATGGAGTACTGTGATGACTGGGGTCATGTAGAATTTTGATTTCATTGTGCTGACAATAGCCGGAAGCATTATGATGATTGGCATGATGCTTTGTGATGACAGGGTTCATGGAGCATTGAGATGAAGAGGGGCATGGAGCATTGTGATTACAGGGGTCTTGGAGCATTGTGATGACAAGGGCATGGAGCATTGTGATTACAGGGGTCTTGGAGCATTGTGATGACAAGGGCATTGAGCATTTTGATGAGAAGTACATGGAACATTCTGATGACGTGTCTTGGAGCTTTGTGATGACAAGGGCATAGAAATTTTGATGGCAGGGGTCATGGGGTATTGTTATGACAGGGGTAATGCAGCATTGTGATGATAAGGGCATGGAGCATTGTGATTACAAGGTTCATGGAGCATTGCCATGACCAATTTGTGGACCGTTGGGATGAAAAGTACGTGGAACATTGTGATGACAAGGGTCATGGAGCATTTTTTTGACAAAGGCATGGAGCATTGTGATGACAAGGGTCACGGAGCATTGTGATGAAAAGTTCAGGGAGCATTGTGGTTACAAAGGTAACAGAGCCTTGTGATGACGTGGGTATCGCCCATCGTGATGACAAATGTTATGAAGAATTGTGATGACTGGAGTCATGGAGCATTGTGATGACAGGGGTCATGGAGCATTGTGATGAAAAGGGCATGGAACATTGTGCTGAGAAAGGCATAGATCATTGTGATGACATGTGTCATGGAGCACTGTGATGACAAGCGTCACGGACCATTGAGAATACAGGGGTCATGGAGCATTAGGATGACAAGGGCATGGATCATTGTGATGACAAGGGTCATGGAGAATTGGGCTGAAAATGTTCCTGGAGTATTGTGATGACAGGTGTCATGGGGCATTGTGATTACAGGGGTCTTGGAGCATTATGATGACAGAGGTCCCAGATCATTGGGTTGTCAGCTGTCATGGAGTGTTGTGATGACAGTGGTCATGGAGCATTGTGATGATATTGTTCATGGAGCATTGTGATGAGAAGGTCATGGAGCAGTGGGCTGAAAATGTTCATGGAGTATTGTGATGACAGTGGTCATGGAGCATTGTGATGACAACGGAATCGAGCATGGTGATGACAAGTTCCTGGAGCATTGTGATGAGATGACCATGGAGACTTGTGATGACAAGTCTCATGGAGCATTCTGATGATAAGGGGCATGGAGCATTGTGATTACAGGGGTCTTGGAGCATTGTGATGACAAGGGCAAGGAGCATTGTGATGAGAAGGCCATGGAACATTCTGATGACATGCGTCATGGAGCTTTGTGATGACAAGGGCATGGAGCATTGTGATTACAGGGGTTTTGGAGCATTGTGATGACAATGGTCATGGAGCCTTGTGATGACAAGGCCGTGGAACATTGTGATGGCAGGGGTCATGAAGCATTGTTATGACAGAGATAATGGAGCATTGTGATGAGAAGGGCATTGAGCATTGGTCTGAAATGTTTCATGGATTATTGTGATAAGAGTGGGCATGGAGCATTGTGATGACAAGGGCCCGGAACACTGTGATACATGGGTCATGGAGGATTATAATGACAAAGGCATGGAGCATTGTGATGGGAAGGGCATCGAGCATTGTGATGACAAGTGTCATGGTGCTTTGTGATGACAAGGGCATGGAGGCATGTGATGAGAGGGTTCATGGAGCATTGTGATGACAATGACATGGAGCATTGTGATGCCAAGGGCCATGGAGCTTTGTGATGACAATGGTCATGGAGCATTTTGATGACAAGGGTGTGGTGCATTGCGATGAGAAGGGCAGGGAGCATTTTGATGACAGGGTCATGCAGCAATTTGCTGAAAAGTGTAATGGAATATTTTGATGACAGGGGTTATAGAACATTGTGATGCCAGGGGTCGAGGAGCTTTGGGATAAAACGGGTCATGGAGCATTTTGAGGACAGGGGTTATGGAACATTGTGATGTCAGTGGTCATGGAATATTTTGCAGATAAGGGGATGTAGCATTGTGATGACAGGGGTCATGGAATATTCTGATAACAGGGGTGAGGGAGGATTGTGATGACTAGTGGTGGGACATTGTGATATCTCATGTGAGAGAGCATTTGGATGAGAAGTTCATGGAGCATTGTGATTACAAGGTTTATGGAGCATAGCGATGACAAGGTTGTGGATCATTGTGATGAAAAATACATGGCACATTGTGATGACAATGGTCATGGAGCATTGTTCTGACAATGGCATGGAGCATTGTGATGACAACGGTCACGGAGCATTGTGATGAAAAGTTCATGGAGCATTGTGGTTACAAAGGTCACAGAGCCTTGTGATGATGTGGGAAAGGACCTTTGTGATGACAAACGTTATGAAGCATTGTGATGACTGGAGTCACGGGGCATTGTGATGACAGGGGTCATGGAGCATTGTGATGACAAGGGCATGGAGCACTGTGATGACAGGGTCATGGAGCATTGGTCTGACAAGTTTCATAGATGATTGTGATGACAGTGGACATGGTGCATTGTGATGAAAAGGGCATGGAGCATTGTGATGACAAGGGCATGGAATATTGTGAAGACGTGTCAGGGAGCATTGTGATGACATATGTCATGGTCCATTGCGATGACAATGGCATGGAGCATTGTGATGCCAAATGTAATGGAGGATTGTAATGACAAATATAATGGAGCATTGTTATGACTATGGCTTGGAGCATTGTGATGACAAGGGCCATTGAGAATTTTCATGACAATGTCGTGAAGCATTGTGATGACAAGGTCCTGGAGCACTGTGATGAGAAAACCATGGAGCCTTGTGATGACAAGTCTCATGGAGCATACTGATTAAAAGGGGCATGGAGCATACTGATTACAGGGGTCTTGGAACATTGTGATAACAAGGGCATGGAGCATTGTGATGACAAGGGCATGGAGCATTGGTCTAATAAGTTTCATGGATTATTGTGATGACAGTTGGAATGGCGCATTGTGATGACAAGGGCATGGAGCATTGTGATGACCAGTTCATGCAGTATTGTGAGAAGAGGTGTCACGGAGCATTGTGATGACATATGTATTAGCCCATTGTGATGACAATGGCATGGAGCATTGTGATGCCAAGTTTCATGGAGGATTCTGATGACAAAGGTAATGGAGCATTGTGATGACAATGGCTTGGAGCATAGTGATGACAAGGTTCAGGGAGCATTGTGCTGACAAGTGCATGGAGAATTGTGATGACAAGGGTCATGAAGCATTCTGATGACAAGCTTGTGGAGTATTTTGATGACAATGGCATGGAGCATTGTGATGCCAAGGGTCATGGAGCTTTGTGATGACAATTCATTGAGCATTTTGATGACAAGTGCATGGTGCATTGTGATGAGAAGGGCAGGGAGCATTTTGAGGACCGGGTCATGCAGCAAGTTGATGAAAAGTGTAATGGAACATTTTGATGGCAGGGGTTATAGAACATTGTGATGTCAGGGGTGTTGGAGCTTTGGGATGAAACGGGTCATGGAGCATTTTCTTCACAGGGGTTATGGATGATTGTGATATCAGGGGTCATGGAACATTGTGATGATAAGGGGATGTAGCATTGTGATGACAGATTCATGGAACATTGTGATTCCAGGTGTGAGTGAGTATCGTTATGACTATTGTTGGAATATTGTGATATCTCTGGTGAGAGAGCATTTTGATGAGAAGCGCATCTACCATTGTGATTACAAGGTTTATGGAGCTTTGCAATGACAAGGTTGTGGACCGTTGTGATGAAATGCACGTGGCACATTGTGATGATAATGGTGATACAGCATTGTTCAGGCAAAGACTTGGAGCATTGTGATGACAAGGGTCACAGAGAATTGTGATGAAAATTTCATGGAGCATTGTGGTTACAAAGGTCACAGAGCCATGTGATGACGCGGGCATGGACCACTGTGATGACAAACGTTATGAAACATTGTGATGACTGGAGTCACGGAGCATTGTGATGACAGGGGTCATGGAGCTTTTTGGTGACAAGGGCATGGAGCATTGTGATGACAGGGGCATGGAGCATTGGTCTGACAAGTTTCACAGATTATTGTGATGACAGTGGGAATGGTGCATTGTGATGAAAAGGGCATGGAGCATTGTGATGAGAAGGTCATGGAATATTGTGAAGAGAGGTGTCAGGGAGCATTGTGATGATATATGTCATGGTCCATTGCTATGACAATGGCATGGAGCATTGTGATGCCAAATGTAATTGAGAATTGTAATGAAAAATATAATTGAGCATTGTGATGATTAGGGCGTGGAGCATTATGATGACAAGGGCCATTGAAAATTTTCATGACAAGGTCGAGAAGCATTGTGATGACAAGGTCCTGGAGCATTGTGATGAGAAAACCATGGAGCCTTGTGATGACAAGTCTCATGGAGCATACTGATGAAAAGGGGCATGGAGCATTGTGATTACAGGGGTCTTGGATCATTGTGATGAAAAGGGCATGGAGAATTGTGAGGAGAAGGCCATGAAGCATTCTGATGATAAGCGTCATGGAGCTTTTTGATGACAAGATCATGGAGCATTGTGATTACAGGGATCTTGGAGCATTGTGATGAAAAGGGCATGGATAATTGTGATTAAAAAGGCATGGAGGCTTGTCATGACAGGGTTCAAGGAGCATACTGACGACAAGTGTCAGGGAGCATTGTGATGACAAGTGTATTGAGCATTGTGATGACAAAGATCATGGAGCATTGTGATGAGAAGACCATGGATAATTGTGATGATGAGCGTCATGGGGTTTTGTGATGGTAAATGTTATGGAACATTGTGATCACAAGTGTTTGGAGCATTATGATGACAGAGGTCATGGAGAATATTGATTTCATTGTGATGACAATAGCCTGAAGCATTATGATGATGGGCATGGTGCATTGTGATGACAGGGTTCATGGAACATTGAGATGAATAGTGGCATGGAGCACTGTGTTTACAGGGGTTTTGGAGCATTGTGATGACAAGGGCAAGGAGCATTTTGATGAGATGGCCATGGAACATTCTGATGACGTGTCATGGAGCTTTGTGATGACAACGGCATGGAGCATTGTGATTAAAGGGGTCTTGGAGCATTGTGATGACAAGTGTCATGGAGCCTTGTGATGACAAGGCCGTGGAACATTGTGAGGGCAGGGGTCATGGAGCATTGTTATGACAGGGGTAATGGAGCATTGTGATGAGAAGGGCATGCAGCATTGTGATTACAATTTTTATGGAGCATTGTGATGACAAATTTTTGCACCTTTGGGATGAAAAGCGCGTGGCACATTGTGATGACAATGGTCATGGAGCATTTTAATGACAAAGGCATGGAGCATTGTGATGACAAGGGTCACGGAGCATTGTGATGAAATGTTCATGGAGCATTGTGGATACAAAAGTAACAGAGCCTTGTGATGACGTGGGCATGGACCATTGTGATGACAAATATTATGAAGCACTGTGATGACTGGAGTCACAGAGCATTGTGATGACAGGTGGCATGGAGCATTGTGATGACAAGTTCCTGGAGCATTGTGTTGAGATGACCATGGAGACTTGTGATGACAAGTCTCATGGAGCATTCTGATGAAAAGGGGCATGGAGCATTGTGATTACAGGGGTCTTGGAGCATTGTGATGACAAGGGCATGGAGCACTGTGAGGAGAAGGCCATGGAGCATTCTGATGACATACGTCATGGAGCATTGTGCTGAGAAAGGCATAGAGCATTGTGATGACAGGGGATAAAGAGCATTGTGAAGAAAAGTTCATGGAGCATTGTGGTTAAAAAGGTCACAGAGACTCTTGATGATGAGGGCATGGAACATTGTGATGACAAAGGTCATGAAGCATTGTGATGACTGGAGTCAAGGAGCATTGTGATGACAGGGGTCATGGAGCATTGTGATAACAAGGGCATGGAGCATTGTGATGACAAGGGCATGGAGCATTGTGATGACCATGTGATGCAGTACTGTGAAGACAGTTGTCAGGGAGCATTGTGCTGACATATATAATGGCCCATTGTGATGACAATGGCATTGAGCATTGTGATGCCAATTATCATGGAGGATTCTGAAGACAAAGGTAATGGAGCATTGTGATGACAATGGCTTGGAGCATTGTGATGAAAACGCCATGCGGCATTGTGATGAAAATGGCATGGAGACTTTTCGTGACAGGGTTCAAGGAGCATTCTGACGACAAATGTCAGGGAGCATTGTGATGACAATGTATTGAGAATTGTGATGACAAATGTCATGGAGCATTGTGATGAAAAGGGCATGGAGTATTGTGATGACAGGCATCATGGAGCGTTGTGATGACAAGTGCTATGGAACATTGTGATCACAAGGGTTTGGAGCATTGTGATGACAGAGGTCATGGATCCTTTTGATTTCAAGGAGCATGGAACATTGTGATGACAAGGGCATAAAGCAATGTGATCCCAAAGTTCATGGAGGATTGTGATGATAATGGTAATGGAGTATTGTGATGACAAGCACATAGAGCATTGTGATGACAATGTCATGTAGCATTCTGTTGACAAAGGCATGAAGCATTGTGATGCCAGGTGTCATGGAGCACTGTGATGACAAGCGTCACGGAGCATTGTGAATACAGTGGTCATGGAGAATTGGGATGACAAGGGCATGGATCATTGTGATGACAAGGGTCATGGAGCACTGGGCTGAAAATGTTCATGGAGTATTGTGATGACAGGGGTCAGGTAGCATTGTGATGACTAGGGAATGGAGCATTGTAATGACAAGAGTCCCTGATCATTGTGTTGTCGGGTGTCATGGAGTGTTGTGATGACAGTGGTCATGGAGCATTGTGATGATATTTGTCATGGAGCATTGTGATGAGAAGGTCATAGAGTATTTGGCTGAAAATGTTCATGGAGTATTGTGATGACAGTGGTCATGGAACATTGTGATGACAAGGGAATGGAACATGGTGATGACAGTGGTCATGGAACATTTTGATTACAGGGTTGAGGGAGGATTGTGATGACTAGTGAGGGAACATGTTTATATCTCAGGTGAGAGAGCATTTGGATGAGAAGAGCATGGAGCATTGTGATTACAAGGTTTATGGAGCATAGTGATTACAAGGTTGTGGATAATTGTGATGGAAAGCCCGTGGCACGTTTTGATGACAAGGGTATTGGAGCATTTTTCTGACAAAGGCATGGAGCACTGTGATGACAAGTGTCACGGAGCACTGTGTTGAAATGTTCATGGAGCATTGTGGTTACAAAGGTCACAGAGACTTGTGATGACGCAGGCATGGACCGTTGTGATGACAAACGTTATGAAGCATTTTGATGACTGGAGTCACGGAGCATTGTGTTGACAGGGTTCATGGAGCATTGTGATGACAAGTGCATGGGGCATTGTGATGACAATGTCATGGAGTATTGTGAAGACAGGTGTCAGGGAGCATTTTGATGACATATGTCATGGTTCATTTCGATGACAATGGCATGGTGCATTGTGATGCCAAATGTAATGGAGGATTGTGATGACAAATATGATGGAGCATTGTGATGACTAGGGCTTGGAGCATTATGATGACAAGGGCCTTTGAGAATTTTCATGACAATGTCGTGAAGCATTGTGATGACAATGTCCTTGAGCATTGTGATGAGAAAACCATGGAGCCTTGTGATGACAGGTTTCATGGAGCATACTGATGAAAAGGGGCATGGAGCATTCTGATTACAGGGGTCTTGGAACATTGTGATAGCAAGGGCATGGAGCATTGTGATGACAAGGGCATGGAGCATTGGTATAATAAGTTTCATGGATTATTGTGATGACAGTTGGAATGGCGCATTGTGAAGACAGTGGTCATGGAGCATTGTGATGATACTGGTCATGGAGCATTGTGATGAGAAGGGCATGGAGCATTGTGATGACCAGGTCATGCATTATTGTGAAGAGAGCTGTCAGGGAGCATTGTGATGACATATGTAATGGCCCATTGTGATGACAATGGCATGGAGCATTGTGATGCCAAATGTAATTGAGAATTGTAATGAAAAATATAATTGAGCATTGTGATGATTAGGGCGTGGAGCATTATGATGACAATGGCCATTGAAAATTTTCATGACAAGGTCGAGAAGCATTGTGATGACAAGGTCCTGGATCATTGTGATGACAAAACCATGGATCCTTGTGATGACAAGTCTCATGGAGCATACTGATGAAAAGGGGCATGGAGCATTGTGATTACAGGGCATTGTGATTACAGGGGTCTTGGAACATTGTGATGACAAGGGCATGGAGCATTGTGAGGAAAAGTCCAAGGAGCATTCTGCTAGCATGCATCATTGAGGTTTGTGATGAAAAGGGCATGGAGAATTGTGATCACATGGGTCTTGGAGCATTGTAATGAAAAGAGCATGGATCATTGTGATGAAAATGGCATGGAGCCTTGTCATGAGAGGGCTCAAGGAGCATACAGACCACAAGTGTCAGGGAGCATTTTGATGAAAAGTGTATAGAGCATTGTGATGACAAAGGTCATGGAGCATTGTGATGAGAAGACCATTGATAATTGTGATGTCGAGCATCATGGGGCATTGTGATGACAAGTGTTATGGAATATTGTGATCACAAGGGTTTGGAGCATTGTTATGACAGAAGTCATGGAGCATTTTGATTTTATTTTGATGACAATAGCATGAAGCATTATGATGAGAGGCATGGTGCATTGTGATGACAGGGTTCATGGATCATTGAGATGAAAAATGGCATACAGCATTGTGAATACAGGGTTCTTGGAGCATTGTGATGAGAAGGGTCATGGAGCTTTGTGATGACGAAGCCAAGGAACATCGTGATGGCAGGGGTCATGGAGCATAGTTATGACAGCGGTAATGGAACTTTGTGATGGCAAGGGTATGGAGCATTGTGATGAGAAGGCCATGGAGCATTCTGATGATATGTGTCATGGAGCTTTGTGAAGACAAGGGCATGGAGCAGTGTGATGAGAGCGTTCATGGAGCATTGTGATGACAATGACATGGAGCATTGTGATGCCAAGGGTCATGGATCTTTGTGATGTCAAAAGTCATGGAGCATTTTGATGGCAAGGGCGTTGGGCATTGTGATGAGAAGGGCAGGGAGCATTGTGATGACAGGGTTATGGAGCAATTTGATGAAAAGTGTCATGGAACATTTTGATGACAGGTGTTATGGAACATTGTGATGTCAGGGGTCATCGAACATTGTGATGATAAGTGCATGTAGCACTGTGATGACAGGAGTCATGGAACAATGTGTTGACAGGGGTGAGGGGGTATTGTGAGAAATAGTGATGTAGCATTGTGATATCAGTGGTGAGAGAGCATTTTGATGAGAAGTGCATGGAGCATTGTGATGACAAATTTTATGGAGCATTGTGATAACAAGATTGTGGAGCACTGTGATGACAAGCGCATGGTGAATTGTGATGACATGTGTCATGGAGCATTGTGCCGAGAAGTGCATGGACCATTGTGCTGACAAGGGTCAAAGAGCATTGTGATGAAAAGTTCATGGAGCATTGTGGTTAAAAAGGTCACAGAGACTGTTGATGGCGAGGGCATGGACCATTGTGATGACAAAGGTCATGAAGCATTGTGATGACTGGAGTCATGGAGCATTGTGATGACAGGTGTCATGGAGCATTGTGATAACAAGGCCATGGAGCATTGTGATGACAAGGACATGGAAATTTGTCTAATAAGTTTCATGGATTATTTCGAGGACATTTGGAATGGATAATTGTGAAGAGCAGGTCATGCAGTATTGTGAATATAGGTGTCAGGGAGCATTGTAATGACATATGTAATGGCCCATTGTGATGACAATGGCATGGAGCATCTGATGCCAAGTGTCATGGAGGAATCTGATGACAAATGTAATGGAGAATTGAGATGACAATGGCTTGGAGCATTGAGATGACAAGGGTCAGGGAGCATTGTGCTGACAAGTGCATGGAGAATTGTGATGCCAAGGGTCATGGAGCATTCTGATGACAAGCCTGTGGAGTATTTTGATGACAATGGCATGGAGCATTGTTATGAAAACGGCATGGGGAATTGTGATGAAAAAGGCATGGAGCCTTTTCGTGACAGGTTTCAAGGAGCATTCTGATGAAAAGTGTCAGGGAGCATTGTGATGACAAGTGTATTGAGAATTGTGATGACAAAGGTCATGGAGCATGGTGATTAAAATGGCATAGAGTATTTTGATGACAGGCATCTTGGAGCGTTGTGATGACAAGTGTTATGGAACATAGTGATCACAACGGATTGGAGCATTGTGATGACAGAGCTCATGGATCATTTTGATTTCAAGGAGCATGGAGCATTGTGATAATAAGGGCATGAAACAATGTGATCCCACTGTTCATGGAGGATTGTGATGACAATGCAAATGGAGTATTGTGATGACAAGCGCATACAGCATTGTAATGACAAGGTCCTGTAGCATTTTGCTGACAAAGGCATGGATCATTGTGATGACACGTGTCATGGAGCACTGTGATGACAAGCGTCACGGAGCATTGTGAATACAGGGGTCATGGAGCATTGGGATGACAAGGGCATGGATATTTGTGATGAAAAGAGTCATGGAGCATTGGGCTGAAAATGTTCATGGAGTGTTGTGATGACAGGGGTCATGGAACATTGTGATGACTAGGGAATGGAGCAATGTGATTAAAAGAGTCCCGGATCATTGTGTTGTCAGTTGTCATGGAGTGTTGTGATGACCGTGGTCATGGAGCATTGTGATGATATTGGCCATGGAGCATTGTGATGAGTAGGTCGTGGAGCACAGGGCTGAAAATATTCATGGATTATTGTGATGACAGGGGTCATGGAGCATTGTGATGACAAGGGAATGGAGCATGGTGATTACAAGGTCCTGGAGCACTGTGATGAGAAGACCATGGAGACTTGTGATGACAAGTCTCATGGAGCATTCTGATGAAAAGGGGCATGGAGCCTTGTGATTACAGGGGTCTTGGAGCATTGTGATGACAAGGGTATTGAGCATTGTGAGGAGAAGGCCATGCAGCATTCTGATGACATGTGTCATGGAGATTTGTGATGACTAGCGCATGGAGCATTGTGATTACAGGGGTCTTGAAGCATTGTGATGAAAAGGGCATGGATCATTGTGATGAAAAGGCATGGAGCCTTGTCATGACAGGTTTCAAGGAGCATACTGAAGACAAGTGTCAGGGAGCATTGTGACGACAAGTGTATTGAGCACTGTGATGACAAAGATAATGGAGAATTGTGATGAGAAGACCATGGATAATTGTGATGATGAGCTTCATGGCGTGTTGTGATGATAAGTGTTATGGAACATTGTGATCACAAGAGTTTTGAGCATTATGATGACAGAGGTCATGGAGAATATTGATTTCATTGTGATGACAATTGCCTGAAGCATTATGATGATGGGCATGGTGCATTGTGATGACAGGGTTCATGGAGCATTGAGATGAAAAGGGGCATAGAGCATTGTGTTTACAGGGGTCTTGGAGCATTGTGATGACAAGGGCATGGAGCATTGTGATGAGAAGGCCATGGAACCTTCTGATGACATGCGTCAAGGAGCTTTGTAATGACAAGGGCATGGAGCATTGTGATTACAGGGGTCTCCAGCATTGTAATGACAAGTGTCATGGAACCTTGTGATGACAAGGCCGTGGAACTTTGTGATGGCAGGTATCATGGTGCATTGTAATGACAGGGGTAATGGAGCATTGTGATGAGAAGGGCATGGAACATTTGTCTGAAATGTTTCATTGATTATTGTGATGAGAGTGGGCATGGAGCAGTGTGATGACAAGGGCATTGAACATTGGTCTAGTATGCTTCATGGATTATTGTGATGACAGTTGGAATGGCGCATTGTGATGACAAGGACATGGAGCATTGTGATGACAAGGGTCATGGAGATTTGTGATGACAAGTCATGGACCATTTTGATGACTAGCACATGGCGCATTGTGATGAGAAGGGCAGGGAGCATTTTGATGACCGGGTCATGCAGCAATTTGATGAAAAGTGTAATGGAATATTTTGATGGCAGGGTCTATAGAACATTGTGATATCAGGGGTCTTGGAGCTTTGGGATGAAAAGGGTCATGGAGAATTTTGATGACAGGGGTTATGGAACATTGTGATGTCAGGGGTCATGGAACATTGTGATGATAAGGGGATGTAGCAGTGTGATGACAGGGTCATGGAACATTTTGATTACAGGGGTGAGGGAGTATTGTGATGACTAGTGATGGAACACTGTGATATCTCTGGTGAGAGAGCATTTTGATGAGAAGTGCATGGAGCATTGTGATTACAAGGTTTATGGAGCATTGCAATGACAAGGTTGTGGACCGTTGTGATGAAATGTGTGTGGCACATTGTGAAGACAGTGGTCATGGAGCATTGTTCTGACAAAGACTTGGAGCATTGTGATGACAAGGGTCACAGAGAATTGTGATGAAAAGTTCATGGATGATTGTGGATAAAAAGGTCACAGAACCTTGTGATGACACGGGCATGGACCATTGTGATGAGAAACGTTATGAAGCATTGTGATGACTGGAGTCACAGAGAATTGTGATGACAAGGGTCATGGAGCATTGTGATGGCATGTGTCAATGAGCATTTTCCTGACAAGCGCATGGAGCATTGTGATGACAAGGGTCATGGAGCTTGTGATGACATGTGTCATGGAGCATTGTGCTGACAAGCGCATGGAGCATTGTGATGACAAGGGTCATGGAGCATTGTGCTGAGAAAGGCATAGAGCATTGTGATGACAAGGTTCAAAGATCATTGTGATGAAAAATTCATGGATCATTTTGGTTAAAATGCTCACAGAGAGTGATGATGACGAGGGCATGGACCATTGTGGTGACAAGGTCATGAAGCATTGTGATGACTGGAGTCACAGAGCATTGTGATGGCAGGGGTCATGGAGCATTGTGATAACAAGGGCGTGGAGCATTGTGATGACCAGGGCAAGGAGGTCATGGATCATTTTGATTTCAAGGAGCATGGAGCATTGTGAGGACAAGGGCATGAAGCAATGTGATCCCAAGTTTCATGGAGGATTGTGATGACAATGGAAATGGAGTATTGTGATGACAAGTGCATAGAGCATTGTAATGACAAGGTCATGTAGCATTTTGCTGACAAAGGCATGGAGCATTGTGATGACATGTGACATGGAGCACTGTGATAAATTTCGTCACGGATCATTGTGAATACAGTGGTCATGGAGCATTGGGATGACAAGGGCATGGATCATTGTGATGACAAGGGTCATGGAGCACTGGGCTGAAAATGTTCATGGAGTGTTGTGATGACAGGTGTCATGGAGCACTGTGATGACTATGGAATGGAGCATTGTGATGACAAGAGTCGCGGATCATTGTGTTGTCGGGTGTCATGGTGTGTTGTGATGACAGTGGACATGGAGCATTGTGATGAATAGGTCTTGGAGCATTGGGCTGAAATTATTCATGGATTATTGTGATGACACTGGTCATGGAGCATTGTGATGAGAAGGGAATGGAGCATGGTGATGACAAGGTCCTGGAGCATTGTGATGAGAAGACCATGGAGACTTGTGATGACAAGTCTCATGGAGCCTTCTGATGAAAAGGGGCATGGAGCATTGTGATTACAGGGGTCTTGGAGCATTGTGATGACTAGGGCATGGAACACTGTGATACATGTGTCATGGGTCATGGAGGATTGTGATGACAAGTCATGGAGCATTGTGATGACAAGGGCATGGAGCATTGTGATGACAGGAGCATGGAGCATTTGTCTGACAAGTTTCATAGATTATTGTGATGACAGTGGACATGGTGCATTGTGATGACAAGGGCATGGATCATTGTGAAGAGAAGGTCATGGTGTATTGTGAAGACAGGTGTCAGGGAGCATTGTGATGACATATGTCATGGTCCATTGCGATGACAAAGGTAGGGTGTACTGTGATGCCAAATGAAATGGAGGATTGTGATGAGAAATATAATGGAGCATTGTGATGACTAGGGCTTGGAGCATTATGATGACAATGGCCATTGAGAATTTTCATGACAAGGTCGTGAAGTATTGTGATGACATGTTCCTTGAGCATTGTGATGACAAAACCATGGAGCCTTGTGATGACAAGTCTCATGGAGCATACTGATGAAAAGGGTCTTGGAACATTGTGATGACAAGGGCATGGAGCATTGTGAGGAGAAGACCAAGGAGCATTCTGATGGCATGCGTCATCGAGCTTTGTGATGACAAGGGCATGGAGCTTTGTGATGAGGAGGTCAGGGCGTACTGTGAAGACAGGTGTCAGGGAGCATTGTGATGACATATGTCAAGGTCCATTGCGATGACAATGGCATGGATCACTGTGATGCCAAACGTAATGGAAAATTGTGTTGACAAATATAGTGGAGCATTGTGATGATTAGGGCTTGGAGCCTTATGATGACAAGGGCCGTTGAAAATTTTCATGACAAGGTCGAGAAGCATTGTGATGACAAGATCCTGGATCATTGTGATGAAAAAATCATGGAGCCTTGCGATGACTAGTCTCATGAAACCTACTGAAGAAAAAGGGCATGGAGCATTGTGATTACAGGGGTCTTGGAACATTGTGATGACAAGGGCATGGAGCATTGTGTGGAGAAGACCAAGGAGCATTCTGATGGCATGCGTCATTGAGCTTTGTGATGACAAGGGCATAGAGCATTGTGATTACATGGGTCTTGGAGCATTGTGATAAAAAGGGCATATATCATTGTGATGAAAAAGGCATGGAGCCTTGTCATGACAGGGTTCAAGGAGCATACTGACAACATGTGTCAGGGAGCATTGTGATGACAAGTGTTTTGAGCACTGTGATGACAAAGATCATGGAGCACTGTGATGAGAAGACCATGGATAATTGTGATGACGAGTGTCATGGGGCTTTGTGATGACAAGTGTTATGGAATATTGTGATCACAAGGGTTTGGATCATTGTTATGACGGAGGTCATGGAGCATTTTGATTTCATTGTGATGACAACAGCATGAAGCATTATGATGATGGGCATGGTGCATTGTGATGACAGGGTTCATAGATCATTGAGATGAAAAGGGGCATAGAGCATTGTGATTACAGGGTTCTTGGAGCATTGTGTTGAGAAGGGTCATGGAGCTTTGTGATGACAAGGCCACAGAACATTGTTATGGCAGGGGTCATGGAGCATTGTTCTCACAGGTGAAATGGAGCATTGTGATGGCAAGGGCATGGAGCATTGTGATGACAAGGCCATGGAGCATTCTGAAGACATGTGTCATGGAGCTTTGTGAAGACAAGGGCATGGAGCAATGTGATGAGAGCGTTCATGGAGCATTGTGATAACAATGACATGGAGCATTGTGATGCCAAGGGTCATGGATATTTGTGATGAGAAAGGTCATGGAGCATTTTGATGGCAAGGGCGTTGTGCATTGTGATGAGAAGGGCAAGGAACATTCTGATGACAGGGTCATGGAGCAATTTGATGAAAAGTGTCAAGGAACATTTTGATGACAGGTGTTATGGAACATTGTGATGTCAGGGGTCATTGAACATTGTGATGATATGTGCATGTAGCATTGTGATGAAAGGAGTCATGGAGCATTGTGATGATAAGGGAATGGAGCATGGTGATGACAAGGTCCTGGAGCATTGTGATGACAAACCCATGGAGCCTTGTGATGAAAAGTCTCATGGAGCATACTGATGAAAAGGGGCATGGAGCATTGTGATTACAGTTGTCTTGGAACATTGTGATGACAAGGGCATGGAGCATTGTGAGGAGAAGACCAAGGAGCATTTTGCTGGCATGCATCCTTGAGCTTTGTGATGACAAGGGCATGGAGCATTTTGATTATATGGGTCTTGGAGCATTGTGATGAAAAGGGCATGGATCATTGTGATGAAAAAGGCATGGAGCCTTGTCATGACAGGGTTCAAGGAGCATACAGACAACAAGTGTCAGGGAGCATTTTGATGACAAGTGTATTGAGCATTGTGATGACATGGGTCATGGAGCATTTTGCTGAGAAAGGCATAGAGCACTGTGATGACAAGGGTCAAAGAGCATTGTGATGAAAAGTTCATGGAGCATTGTGATGACAAAGAAATGTAGCATTGTGATGCCAAGGGTCATGGATCTCTGTGATGACATAGGTCATGGAGCATTCTGATGGCACGGGAATTGTGCATTGTGATGAGAAGGGCTGGGAGCTTATTGATGACAGGGTCATGGAGCAATTTGATGAAAAATGTCATGGAACATTTTGATGACAGGTGTTATGGAACATTGTGATGGCAGGGGTCATCGAACATTGTGATTATGAGTGCATGTATCATTGTGATGACAGGAGTCATGGAACATTGTGATGACAGGGGTGAGGGGGTATTGTGACCAATAGTTATGTAGCATTGGGATATCAGTGGTGAGAGAGCATTTTGATGAGAAGTGCATGGAGCATTGTGATGAGAAGTTTTATGCAGCATGGTGATGAGAAGTTTGTGGAGCACTGTGATGACAAGCGCATGGTGCATTGAGATGACATGTGTCATGAAGCATTGTGCTAACAAGCGCATGGAGCATTGTGATGACAAGGGTCATGGAGCATTGTGCTGAGAAAGGCATAGAGCATTGTGATGTCAAGGGTCAAAGAGCACTGTGATGAAAACTTCATGGAGCATTGTCGTTAAAAAGGTCACATAGACTGTTGATGACGAGGACATGGACAATTGTGATGACAAAGTTCATGAAGCATTGTGATGACTGGAGCCACGGAGCATTGTGATGACAGGGGTCATGGAGCATTGTGATAACAAGGGCATGGAGCATTGTGATGACAAGGGCATGGAACATTGGTCTAATAAGTTTCAAGGATTCTTGCGATGACAGTTGGAATGGTGCATTGTGATGACAAGGGCATGGAGCATTGTGATGACCAGGTCATGCAGTATTGTGAAGACAGTTGTCAGGGAGAATTGTGATGACATATGTAATGGCCCATTGTGATGACAATGGCATAAAGCATTGTGATGCCAAGTGTCATGGAGGATTCTGATGACAAAGGTAATGGAGCATTGTGATGGCAATGGCTTGGAGTATTGTGATGACAAGGGTCATGGAACATTGGGCTGAAAATGTTCATGGAGTATTGTGATGACAGGTGTCATGGAGCATTGTGATGACAAGGGAATGGAACATTGTGATGACAAGAGTCCGGAATCATTGTGATGACAGGTGTCAGGAAGCATTGTGATGACAGGGGTCATGGCGCACTGTGATGACAGGGGCATGGAGCTTTGTGATGACATGTGCATGGAGCATTGTGATGACAAGTGCATGGAGCATTGCAATGTCAAGTGGATGGAGAATTGTGATGACAAGAGCATGTAACATTTTGATGAGAAGTGTCATGTAGCATTGTGATGACAAGTACGTGGAGAATTGTGATGACAAGGGACATGGAGCTTTGTGATAACCAGGGCATGGTGCACTGTGATGAAAGGGGACATGGAGCATTATTATGAGAACGGCCATGGTGCATTCTGACATAAGATATCACTTATGAAAGGAATGTAAACATGTCTACATATGAACTGATTTAGGGAAGAGAACAGAGTCTCAGATTTAGAAAACAATCTAACGCTTGCTTAAGAGGAAAGAGAGGTGGGGAGATGCACAAAACATAAGATTGATATTAGCACATGTACCGTTCCATAATCCAAAAACAGAAGAGACAAGCCCTACTCCTTCCTCAGTGAATGGAACTCAACATCCCTATTCCCCGCAGAGAAATATATCTGACTAGTAAGAATTTTAAAACCTATGTATTGATATGTCTCTGTAAGGGAACCAAGTGTGTCTAGAACGACATAAACATGGCAGTGAGAATCAGCTCAAACTCACTATAAAAATGAATTTCAAAACAAAACATAAAAACAGTAAAATTCTTACACAATACCTTCAGGGGTTCTGATGAAACCTGGAATGACCCTATCTACAATGACAGCTGGATGTGGCATAAGGCTGGTCACTTGGGACTGAGAGGATTGGTGAGATTGGGTGAAAAAATGCAGACCCTTTAAAGCAATAATGCCTGCCCCCCATTCCATGGTTCCCAACTCTCCAGGTAGAAGGGAATATCACTATAGTTATAACGTGTATGGGAACCTAGAGAATGGAAACCATCTGATGGTGAAAGGTTTCTAAAACTCTACTTGTACTCCAGTTTGACATTCCAACTGCTTTACTATCAATCTCCCAACTTGGAAAGTCAGCCACTATAACCTCCTGGTTCGCACAGTTGGCAAATTGTGCACAGGATATAAGGGAAGAGAGAGAACCAATGAGAGAGTAGCTGTAGGCATTTGGACGGCCACATATCTCTCTAATTTCCCGTCACAAAGAGGAATTAACCAAAGTCTCAGCCTGCCCCCCAGAACCAGTATAAGTCTAGAAAAAAAACTGTTGATTTGCGGTCAGCTCACAAAAACGCGAGTTGAAAAATGGAGCTCAGGGCCACAGCAATTCACTAACCTGCAGAGTTATAAAGGACTACTCGCTGCCAAAAATCTGTTGAGGGAAAGCCACGAGGCGGAAGGGAAAATGAGGAGGAATGGCATGAAACAGATTTCAAGAGGTACATTGGAATCGCCTTTAAACACAGGAAAAGCATTACAACTTCGAAAATTATGGAAATGGCCATAAAGGGCATATGGGTTTTCACGTGAATATATTCAGGAGAAAACACATATACCCTTTTTGGACAAGCAAGCAAGCGGGCAATGCAAATCGGCACTACAAAGAAGTATCACTTCCCACCGGTCAAAAGGGACATCCGCAAAAAGTGTAAAAACCAGAAAGGCAAGACAGGCCCTGGAGAACAGGGAGCCTTGTTATGCTGATGGGCGGGATGTAAATTGCCAACTGCCTCTATGGAGGAGGGCATTGTGTTCCCTAAAACAAGTAAACAACAGAGCTACAGAGCCAAGGGCACTTCCAGTCTAGGGAATATACCTTGGGAAAATTGAAAATAAATAAGACAGATGGACACCAAAATTCAGGGCTGCACTGCTTAAAAAAACCTCAACTTGCGTACACCTTAAATATCCCAGGAAAGACAAAAATGGTTCAAGAAATTGTGGTACTTACGTATGATGGAATATGCTTCAGCCATGAAATCAATGTCATAAGGCCAGTAGCAGCAAAATGAGTGGATTTAGGTACGATAATTCTAAGTGAAATAAGTCACACAGAAATAGAAACTTATCATAAGATATCACTTATGAAGATCCTGTAAACATGGCTACACATGAACTGAGTTAGGAAAGAGAAGAGAGACTCACATTTAAAAAACACGCTTATGCCTGCTTAAGGGGGAAGGAGAGGTGGGGTGATGCATAAAATCAGAGTTTGATATTAGTACAGGTACCTTTCCAAAAACCAAATACGGAATAAACAATACCTACACCTTCCTCAGTGAAAGGGACTCAACACCCCATATTCACCACAGAGTAATATATCTTACTAGTATGAATCTTAAAACGTATGTATTGATATGTCTCCGTAAGGGAATCAAGTGTGTCTAGACTGGCATAAACATGACAGTGAGAATCAGCTCAAACCCACTATAAAAAGGAATTTCAAATACAAAACAAAAAAAACAGTGAAATTTCTTACAATTCCTTCAGGGTCTCTGATGAAACCTGAAATGACCCTATGTACAATGATAGCTGGATGTGGCATAAGGCTGGATACTTGGGACTGAGAGGATTGGTGAGATTGGGTGAGCAAATGCAGACCCTTTAAAGCAATAATGAGTGGCACCCATTCCATGGGTCCCAACTCTCCAGGTTGTAGGGAATATTACTACAGCTATAACATGTACAGGAAACCTAGAGAATGGACACACTGTGAATACGAAAGGTCTCTAAAATTCAACTAATAGTCCCTCTCCTGGTGCTCCGGTTTGACTTTCCAACTGCTTTACTATCAATCTACCAACTTGGAGAGACAGCCCCTTTAACCTCCTGGTTCTCACAGGTTGCCAATTTGGCAGAGGATGAAAGGGAAGAGGGAGAACCAATGAGAGAGTAGCTGTTAGGCATTTGGAAGGGAACATGTCCCTCTAATTTCCCGGCTGGAAGAAGAATTAAACAAAGTCTCAGCCACCCACCGGACACCAGTATAGGTCCTGAACAAAAGTTTGGACTTGCATTCAACTCACAAAAAACGAGTTGAAAAATGGAGCTCAGGGGAACAGCAATTCACAAACTGGCAGAGAAATATAGGACAACTATCGTCCAAACATCTGTTTAATGGAAGGCAACGAGGCGGACTTGAAAGCGAGGCTTAATAGCAGGAAACAGATTTCAAGAGGTATGTTGGAATCGCCTTTACATCACAGGTAGAGGGGCACAACTTCGACAATGATGCACTTGGCCAAAAAGGGCGTATTCCTTTTCTCCTGTATATATTCAGGAGAAAACGAATACGCCCTTTTTGGCCACCCAGCAAGCGGGCAATGCAAATCTGCACTACAAAGAATTATCACCTCCAACCAGTCAAAAGGGATATCTGCAAAATGTGTAAAAAGCAGAAAGGCAAGACAGGCCCTGGAGAACTGGGAGCCTTGTTATGCTGATGGGCGGGACGTAAATTGACAACTGCCTCTCTGGAGGAGTGCATTGTGTTCCCCAAAACAAGTAAACAACAGAGCTACAGAGCCAAGGGCACTTCCAGCTTAGTGAATATACCTTGGGATAGCTGAAAATCAATAAGACACAGCCACCCCCAAATTTAGGGCTGCACTGCTTACAAGAACCTCAACTTGTGTACATCTTAAATATCCCAGGAAAAATAAAAATGGTTCAAGAAATTGGGGTACATATGTATGATGGAATATCCCTCAGCCATGAAATCAATGTCATAAGAACAGTAGCAGCAAAATGAGTGGATTCAAGTACGATGATTCTAAGTGAAATAAGTCACAGAGAAAAAGAAACTTATCATAAGATATCACGTATGAAGGTCCTGTAAACATGGCTACACATGAACTGAGTTAGAAAAGAGAACAGAGTCTCACATTTAGGAAACACTCTTATGCCTGCTTAAGGGGGAAGGAGAGGTGGGGTGATGCATAAACCCAGAGTTTGATATTAGTACATGTACCTTTCCAAAAATCACATATGGAATAGACAAGACCTACACCTACCTCAGTGAAAGGTACTCAAAACCCCATATTACCTGCAGAGGAATATATCTGACTAGTAAGAATCTTATAACCTATTTATTGATATGTCTCCATGAGGCAATCAAGTGTTTCTAGACTGGCATAAACATGACACTGAGAATCAGCTCACACCCACTATATAAAGGAATTTCAAACACACACAAAAAAGAGGAAATTTTTTACAATTTCTTCAGGGTCTTTGACGAAACCTGGAATGACCCTATCTACATCGACAGCTGGATGTGGCATAAGGCTGGACACTTCGGACTGAGAGGATGGGTGAGATTGGGTGAGCAAATGCAGACCCCTTAAAGCAATAATGTGTGGCACCCATTCCATGGGTCCCAACTCTCCAGGTTGAAGGGAATATTACTACAGATATAACATGTATGGGAAACCTAGAGAAAGTACACTCTGTGAATACGAAAAGTTTCTAAAACTCAACTAATAGTCCCTCTGCTGGTGCCCTGGTTTGACTTTCCAACTGCTTTACTATCAATCTCCCAACTTGGAGAAACAGCCCCTTTAACCTCCTAGTTTGCCCACGTTGCCAATTTGGCAGAGGATGAAAGGGAAGAGGGAGAATCACAGAGAGATTAGCTGTTAGGCGTTTGGACGGTCACATGTCACTCTAATTTCATGTCAGGAAGGAGAATTAACCAACGACTCAGCCAGGCACAGTAAACCAGTATAGGTCGTGAAGCAGTCTGTTGGACTTGCGTTCAGCTCACAAAAACGAGTTCAAAAAAGGAGCTCAGGGGCACAGCAATTCACATACAGGGAGAGTAATAAAGGACAACTAGCATCCAAAAATATGTTGAGTGAAGGCAACGAGGCGGACTTGAAAGCGAGGCAGAATAGCAGGAAACAGATTTCAAGAGGTACGTTGGAATTGTCTTGAAAGAACAGGTAGAGGGCACAACTTTGTCAATGATGCACTTGGCCAAATAGGGTGTATGCATTTTCTCCTGAATATAATCAGGAGAAATCACATACGCCCTTTTTCACCAAGCAAGCAAGCAGGAAATGCAAATCTTCACTACAAAGAAGTATCACTTCCCACCGGTCAAAAGTGACATCCACAAAATGGGTAAAAACCAGAAAGGCAAGACAGGCCCTGGAGAACAGCGAGCCTTGTTATGCTGATTGGCGGGATGTAAATTGCCAACTGCCTCTCTGGAGGAGTGCATTGTGTTCCGTAAAACAAGTAATCAACAGGGCTACAGAGCCAAGGGCACTTCCAGTCTAGGGAATATACCTTGGGAAATCTGAAAATCAATAAGACACAGCCACCCCAATATTTAGGGCTGCACTACTTACAAGAACGTCATCTTGGGTACACCTTAAGTATCCCAGGAAAGATAAAAATGGTTCAAAAAATTGTGGTACTTACGTATGATGGAATATCCCTCAGCCATGAAATCAATGTCATAAGACCAGTAGCAGCAAAATGAGTGGATTCAGGTATGATGACTCTAAGTGAAATACGTCACAGAGAAAAAGAAACTTATCATAAGATATCACTTATGAAGGTCCTGTAAACATGGCTACACATGAACTGAGTTAGGAAAGAGAACAGAGTCTCACATTTAGAAAAAACGGCTATGCCAGCTTAAGGGGGAAGGAGAGGTCGGGAGATGCATAAAACCAGAGTTTGATATAAGCACAGGTACCGTTCCAAAAACCAAGTACGGAATAGGCAAGACCTACACCTTCCTCAGTGAAAGGGACTCAAAACCCCATATTTCCCGCAGAAAAATATATCTGACTAGTAATAATCTTAAAAGCTATGTATTGATATGTCTCCGTAAGAGAATCAAAAATTTCTAGACTGGCATAATCATGGCAGCAAGAATCAGCTCAAACCCATTATAAAAAGGAATTTCAAAAAGAAAAAAAAAAAAACAGGAAAATTCTTTACAATTCCTTCAGGGTCTCTGATGAAACCTGGAATGACCCTATCT
This sequence comes from Mesoplodon mirus, assembly GCF_964341445.2. Classification (NCBI taxonomy): domain Eukaryota; kingdom Metazoa; phylum Chordata; class Mammalia; order Artiodactyla; family Ziphiidae; genus Mesoplodon; species Mesoplodon mirus. The sequence goes on from NW_028295252.1 coordinate 241,394, forward strand.
ACAACGACAGCTGGATGTGGCATAAGGCTGGACACATGGGACTGAGAAGACTGGTGAGATAGGGTGAGCAAATGCAGACCCTTTGAAGCAATAATGCAAGGCACCCATTCCATGGGCTCCAACTCTCCAGGTTGAAGGGAATATTACTACAGCTATTACATGTACGGGAAACCTAGAGAATGGACACACTGTGAATACGAAAGGTCTCTAAAACTCAACGAATAGTCCCTCTCCTGTTACTCCGTTTTGACTTTCCAACTGGTTTACTATCAATCTCCCAACCTGGAGAGACAGCACCTTTAAGCTCCTGTTTTGCACAGGTTGCCAATTTGGCAAAGGATGAAAGGGAAGAGGGAGAACCAAAGAGAGAGTAGCTGTTAGGCATTTGGACGGGCACATGTCACTCTTATTTCCCGGGAGGAAGAAGAATTAAACAAAGTCTCAGCCACCTACCGGCAACCAGTATAGGTTCTGAACCAAAATATGGGACTGGCGTTCAGCTCACTAAAAACGAGTTAAAAAAAGGAGCTATAGGGCAGAGCAATTCACAAACTGGCAGAGTAATAAAGGACAACTGTCATCCAAAAATCTTTTGAGGGAAGGCAACGAGGCAGACTTGAAAGTGAGGCAGAATAGCAGCAAACAGATTTCAAGAGGTACATTGGAATCACCTTTAAAGCACAGGAAGAGGGGCACAACTTCGACAATGATGCACTTGGCCAAAAAGGGCGTATGTGTTTTCTCCTGAGTATATTCAGGAGAAAACGCATACGCCCTTTTTGGCCAAGCAAGCAAGTGGACAATGTAAGTCTGCACTACAAAGAAGTATCAATTCCCACAGTTCCAAAAGAACATCCACAAAAAGGGTAAAAACCAGAAATTCAAGACAGGCCCTGGAGAACAAGGAGCCTTGTTATGCTGATGGGTGGGATGTAAATTGCCAACTGCCTCACTGGAGGAGTGCATTGTGTTCCCTAAAACAAGGAAACAACAGAGCTCCAGAGCCAAGCGCAGTTCAAGTCTAGGGAATATACCTTGGGAAAACTGAAAATCAAAAAGACAGACCCACCCCAAAATTTAGTGCTGCACTGCTTACAAGAACCGCAAATTGGGTACACCTTAAGTATCCCAGGAAACATAAAAATGATTCAAAAAATTGTGGTACATACGTATGATGGAATATCCCTCAGCCAAGAAATCAATGTCATAAGACCAGTAGCAGCAAAATGAGTGGATTCAGGTACGATGATTCTAAGGGAAATAAGTCACACAGAAAAAGAAGCTTATCATAAGATATCACTTATGAAGATCCTGTAAACATGGCTACACATGAACTGAGTTAGGAAAGAGAAGAGAGTCTCACATTTAGAAAACACTCTTATGCCTGCTTAAGGGGGAAGGAGAGGTGGGGTGATGCATAAAACCAGAGTTTGATATAAGCACAGGTACCGTTCCAAAAACCAACTATGGAATAGACAAGACCTACCTATACCTTCCTCAGTGAAAGGGACTCAAAACCCCATATTTCCCGCAGAAGAATATATCTGACTAGTAAGAATCTTAAAACCTAAGTATTGATATGTCTCCATAACGGAATCAAGTGTGTCTAGACTGGCATACACATGGCAGCGAGAACGAGCTCAAACCCACTATAAAAAGGAATTTCAATAACAAAACACAAAAACAGGGAAATTCTTTACAATTCCTTCAGGGTCTCTGATGAAACCTGGAATGACCCTGTCTAAAATGACAGCTGGATGTGGCATATGGCTGGACACTTAGGACTGAGAGGATTGTTGAGATTGTGTGAGCAAATGCAGACCCTTTAAAGCAATAATGCATGGTACCCACTCCATGGGTCCCAACTCTCCAGGTTGAAGGGAATATTACTACAGCTATAACATGTACGGGAACCCTAGAGAATGGACACACTGTGAATACGAAAGGTCTCTAAAACTCAAAGAATAGTCCCTCTCCTGGTGCTCCGGTTTGACTTTCCAACTGCTTTACTATCAATCTCCCAACTTGGAGAGACAGCCCCTTTAACCTCCTGGTTCTCACAGGTTGCCAATTTGGCAGAAGATGCAAGGGAAGAGGCAGAACCAATGAGAGAGTAGCTGTTAGGCATTTGGACGGGCATATGTCACTCTAATTTCCTGGCAGGAAGAAGAATTAACGAAAGTTGCAGCCACCCACCGGGAACCAATATAGGTCCTGAACTAAAATTTTGGACCTGTGTTGAGCTCACAAAAAACGAGTTGAAAAATGGAGGTCAATGGCACAGCAATTCACAAAATGGCAGAGTAATAAATGACAACTATCATCCAAAAATCTGTTGAGGGAAGGCAACGAGGCGGAATTGAAAGCGAGGCAGAATAGCAGGAAACAGATTTCAAGAGGTACGTTGGAATCACCTGTAAAGCACAGGAAGAGGGGCACAACTTCAACAAGGATGCACTTGGCCAAAAACGGGGTATGCATTTTCTCCTGAATATATGCAGGAGAAAACGCATACACCCTTTTTGGCCAAGCAAGCTAGCGGGCAATGCAAATGTGCACTACAAAGAAGTATCACTTCCCACCGGTCAAAAGGGACATCCACCAAATGTGTAATACCAGAAAGGCAAAACAGGCCCTGGAGAAGAAGGAGCCATGTTATGCTGATGGGCGGGATGTAAATTGCCAGCTGCGTCACTGGAGGAGTGCATTTTGTTCCCTAAAACAAGTAAACAACAGAGCTATAGAGCCAAGGGCACTTGCCAGTCTAGGGAATATACATTGGGAAAACTGAAAATCAATAAGACAGAGCCACCTTCCAATTTAGGGCTGTACTGCTTACAAGAACCTCAACTTGGGTACACCTGAAATATCCCAGGAAATATAAAAATGGTTCAAAAAATTGTGGTATTTACCTACGATGGAATATCCCTCAGCCATGAAATGAATGTCATAAGACCAGTAGTAGCAAAATGAGTGGATTCAGGTACGATGATTCTAAGTGAAATAAGTCACACAGAAAAAGAAGCTTATCATGAGATAACACTTATGAAGATCCTGTAAACATGGCTACACATGAACTGAGTTAGGAAAGAGAACAGAGTCTCATATTTAGAAAACACTCTTATGCCTGCTGAAGGGGGAAGGAGAGGTGGGGCGATGCATGAAACCAGAGTTTGATATAAGCACAGGTACCATTCCAAAAACCAACTATGGAATAGACAAGACCTACCTATACCTTCCTCAGTGAAAGGGACTCAAAACCCCATATTTCCCACAGAGGAATATATCTGACTAGTAAGAATCTTAAAACCTATGTATTGATATGTCTCCGTAAGGGAATCAAGTGTGTCTAGACTGGCATAAACATGGCAGCGAGAATCAGCTCAAACCCACTATAAAAAGGAATTTCAAAAACAAAACAAAAAAACAGGGAAATTCTTTACAATTCCTTCAGGGTCTCTGATGAAACGTGGAATGACCCTGTCTACAATGACAGCAGCATGTGGCATAAGGCTGGACACTTGGGACTGAGAGGATTTGTGAGATTGGGTGAGCAATTGCAGACCCTTTAAAGCAATAATGCATGGCACCCACTCCATGGGTCCCTACTCTCCAGGTTGAAGGGAATACTACTACAGCTATAACATGTACGGGAAACCTAGAGAATGGACACACTGTGAATACGAAAGATTTCAAAACTCAACGAGTAGTCCCTCTCCTGGTGCTCGGGTTAGACTTTCCAACTGCTTTACTATAAATCTCCCAACTTGGAGAGACAGCCCCTTTAACCTCCTGGTTCTCACAGGTTGCCAATTTGGCAGAGGATGAAAGGGAAGAGGGAGAACAAATGAGAGAGTAGCTGTTAGGCAATTGGACGGGCATATGTCACTCTAATTTCACGAACAGGAAGAAGAATTAACCAAAGTCTCAGCCACCCACCGGGAACCAGTATAGGTCCTGAACAAAAATATTAGCCATGCTTTCAGCTCACAAAAAACGAGTTGAAAAATGGAGCTCAAGGGCACAGCCATTCACAAAACGGCAGAGTAATAAAGGACAACTATCATCCCAAAATCTGTTGAGGGAAGGCAACGAGGCAGAATTGAAAGCGAGGCAGAATAGCAGGAAACAGATTTCAAAAGGTACGTTGGAATCACCTGTAAAGCACAGGAAGAGAGGCACAACTTCGAAAATGATGCACTTGGCCACAAAGGGCGTATGCATTTTCTCCTGAATATATGCAGGAGAAAACACATACGCCCTTTTTGGCCAAGCAAGCATGAGGGCAATGCAAATCTGCACTACAAAGAAGTATCCTTTCCCACCGGTCAAAAGGGACATCCACAAAATGTGCAAATTTCAGAAAGGCAAGACAGGCCCTGGAGAACAGGGAGCCTTGTTATGCTGATGGGCGGGATGTAAATTGCCAACTGCCTCTCAGGAGGAGTACATTGTGTTCCCTAAAACAAGTAAACAACAGAGCTACAGAGCCAAGGGCACTTCCAGTCTAGGGAATATACCTTGGGAAAACTGAAAATCAATAAGACAGAGCCAGCCTCAAATTTAGGGCTGTACTGCTTACAAGAACCTCAACTTGGGTACACGTTAAATATCCCAGGAAATATAAAAATGGTTCACAAAATAGTTGTACTTACGTACGATGGAATATCCCTCAGCCACGAAATCAATGTCATAAGACCAGTAGCAGCAAAATGAGTGGATTCAGGTACGATGATTCTAAGTGAAATAAGTCACACAGAAAAAGAAGCTTATCATAAGATATCAGTTACGATGTTCCTGTAAACATGGCTACACATGAACTGAGTTAGGAAAGAGAACAGAGTCTCACATTTAGAAAACACTCTTATGCCTGCTTAACGGGGAAGGAGAGGTGGGGTGATGCATAAAACCAGAGTTTGATATAAGCACAGGTACCGTTCCAGAAACCAACAATGGAATAGACAAGACCTTCCTATACCTTCCTCAGTGAAAGGGACTCAAAACCCCATATTTCCCGCAGAGGAATATATCTGACTAGTAAGAATCTTAAAACCTATGTATTGATATGTCTCCGTAAGGGAATCAAGTGTGTATAGACTGGCATAAACTTGGCAGCGAGAATCAGCTCAAACCCACTATAAAAAGGAATTTCAAAAACAAAACAAAAGGGCTTCCCTGGTGGCGCAGTGGTTGAGAGTCCGCCTGCCGATGCAGGGGACGCGATTTCGTGCCCCGGTCCGGGAGGATTCCACATGCCGCAGAGCGGCTGGGCCCGTGAGGCATGGCCACTGAGCCTGCACGTCCGGAGCCTATGCTCCGCAATGGGAGAGGCCACAACAGTGAGTGGTCCGCGTACCGCAAAAAAAAAAAAAAAAAAAAAAACAGGGACATTCTTTACAATTCCTTCAGGGTCTCTGATGAAACATGGAATGACCCTGTCTACAATGACAGCTGCATGTGGCATAAGGCTGGACACTTGGGACTGAGAGGATTGCTGAGATTGGGTCAGCAAATGCAGACCCTTTAAAGCAATAATGCATGGCACCCATTCCATGGGTCCCAACTCTCTAGGATGAAGGGAATATTACTACAGGTATAACATGTACCGGAAACCTAGAGAATGGACACACTGTGAATACGAAAGGTCTCTAAAACTCAACGGATAGTCCCTCTCCTGGTGCTCCGGTTTCACTTTCCAACTGATTTACTATTAATCTCCCAACTTGGAGAGACAGCCCCTTTAACCTCCTGGTTCTCACAGGTTGCCAATTTGGCAGAGGATGAAAGGGAAGAGCGAGAACCAATGAGAGAGTAGCTGTTAGGCATTTGGCCGGGCATATGTCACTCTAATTTCCCGGCAGGAAGAAGAATTAACCAAAGTCTCAGCCACCAACCGGGAACCAGTATAGGTCCTGAACCAAAATATTGGCCATGCGTTCAGCTCACAAAAAACAAGTTTAAAAATGGGGCTCAAGGGCACAGCAATTCACAACCTGGCAGAGTAATAAAGGATAACTATCATCCAAAAATCTGTTGAGGGAAGCCAATGAGGCGGACTTGAAAGCGAGGCAGAATAGCAGGAAACAGATTTCAAGAGGTACGTTGGAATCACGTGTAAAGCACAGGAAGAGGTGCACAACTTCGACAATGATGCACTTGGCCACAAAGGGCGTATGCATTTTCTCCTGAATATATGCAGGAGAAAACGCATACGCCCTTTTTGGCCAAGAAAGCAAGCGGGCAATGCAAATCTGCACTACAAAGAAGTATCCCTTCCCACCGGTCAAAAGGGACATCCACAAAATGTGTAAATATCAGAAAGGCAAGACAGGCCCTGGAGAACAGGGAGCCTTGTTATGCTGATGGGCGGGATGTAAATTGTCAACTACCTCTATGGAGGAGTGCATTGTGTTCCCTAAAACAAGTAAACAACAGAGCTACAGAGCCAAGGGCACTTCCAGTCTAGGGAATATACCTTGGGGAAACTGAAAATCAATAAGACAGAGCCACCCTCAAATTTAGGGCTGTACTGCTTACGAGAACCTCAACTTGGGTACACCTTAAATATCCCAGGAAATATAAAAATGGTTCAAAAAATTGTTGTACTTTCGTACGATGGAATATCCGTCAGCCATGAAATCAATGTCATAAGACCAGTAGCAGCAAAATGAGTGGATTCAGGTTCGATGATTCTAAGTGAAATAAGTCACACAGATAAAGAAGCTTATCATAAGATATCAGTTACGAAGTTTCTGTAAACATGGCTACACATGAACTGTGTTAGGAAAGAGAACAGAGTTTCACATTTAGAAAACACTCTTATGCCTGCTTAAGGGGGAAGGAGAGGTGGGGTGATGCATAAAACCAGAGTTTGATATAAGCACAGGTACCGTTCCTAAAACCAACTATGGTATATACAAGACCTACCTATACCTTCCTCAGTGAAAGGGACTCAAAACCCCATATTTCCCGCAGAGGTATATATCTGAGTAGTAAGAATCTTAAAACCTATGTATTGATATGTCTCCGTAAGGGAATCAAGTGTGTCTAGACTGGCATAAACATGGCAGTGAGAATCACCCCAAACCCACTATAAAAATGAATTTCAAAAACAAAACAAAAAAACAGGGAAATTCCTTACAATTCCTTCAGGGTCTCTGATGAAACCTGAAATGACCCTATCTAAAACGACAGCTGGATATGGCATAAGTCTGGACACATGGGACTGAGAGGATTGGTGAGATTGGGTGAGCAAATGCAGACCCTTTAAAGCAATAATGTATGGCACCCGTTCCATGGGTCCCAACTCTCCAGGTTGAAGGGAATATTACTACAGCTATAACATGTATGGGAAACCTAGAGAATGGGCACACTGTGAATATGAAAGGTTTCTAAAACTCAAAGAATAGTCCCTCTCCTGGTGCTCCAGTTTGACTTTCCAACTGCTTTACTATCAATCTCCCAACTTGGAGAGACAGCACCTTTAACCTCCTGGTTTGCACAGGTTGCCAATTTGGCAAAGGATGAAAGGGAAGAGGGAGAACCAATGAGAGAGTAGCTGTTAGGCATTTGGACGGGCACATGTCACTCTTATTTCCTGGGAGGAA